>NW_020655621.1:0-17009 GCF_003589595.1 Hyposmocoma kahamanoa | reverse complement strand
TGAGAACCTATTTTTATTATCTCCAGTGTCAAGTCCTGTATAGTGGCAAACAGACGTAAGAACGGAGCAAATAGACGTAATTCCACGTACTTTTGAGGTCGGTTTTTTTAGTACTCTGTACTGAGATTATAAACTTCAAACTGCCATATCTCGAAAGTGACTGGATGTGCATTGGATCCTGTTTGTTTACCTACGTCCAATGCTCGACTTGTATTTGGATTTTTTTTTATTCGAGTTGAGGTAGATTCAACTCGTAAGATTTAAATTCAACTCCAATTTCCTTTTGTTGATTGTATAAAAAATGATATTTTTAAGAAAGTTTTATAACCCAGTTAGATACCTTTGCAGCTACCAGCCTTGGCGAGAGATGTCGCTATTCACTGTATTTTAAATTTTTAATGAATTGATATTAATAGGAAATGAAACTATACATAGGTTAGGTTAGGTTAGGTTAGGTTAGCGATTTAAATCCGGAAAAATAGTTTCTTTTCCTATGTGTAAGAATCGCGAAAACCTAAGAACTCGAATTGATATTAATTTATTATTGTGAAATTACTCCACTAGCTTGTTATAATTATTGATACAAAGATCGAACACTCAGAAAAAATTCCTTCGATCCGGCCAGATTCGAACCGACGTCTTCTAGCATACCGTGCCAGACGCTATATCAACTAAGCCGCGGACCTCACGAATCTTTCTATGTGCTTGTTGTAGTGTCTTTGTATTTCGGATTGAAGGATTTTTTCTGAGTGGAGTAATTTCACAAAAATAATTGAATATCAATTTAATAAAAATTAAAAATACAGTGAATAGCGACATCTATCATCAGGGCTGGTGATGATATTTTTAACTTTCACAGCTACGATACCTGACGAAAAGCTTATTGTAAGCGCGAGTCTGGATCGACACCTGAGAATTCATAAATATGACTCTAAGGAACTTGTTTACAAGGTCAGTGTTATCTTTAAGTTGTTCTTACAAAGGACTGTAAATGATATATAGTCAAAAACACAGAACAATATATACAAAACTGGTTAGTTAGCGTCTGATGCGTGCCAACTATAGGTTTGCCGTCTACTAAGACGCGGGTAAGTGAGAAATGGTCAAATCGACTCATCCGAAGAACAGAGTCCGATGTGATTATATAGCGAAAAGTGAATAAGTACGTTACGAGAACAATTTCGTTATTCAAACTAAGGCCTATGTAAAGGTATATTGAGAGTTTATATATCTTACTTCGTTTCGGAAATATAAAATCGAACAAAGGTCGATTTGACATCCACAGCGAAGAAGAACGAATGAAATGTGCTATGTCCTGAGAACAAGTAGTCTTACACATAGACCTTTGTTCTACGGATGAGTCGAAATATCCGTTTTATACAGCAAAAGATAGAGCACAAAATTCTCTTTTGAAAACAGTTATTATTAGTTGTATTCGACTTATCGGAACTTATCCCAACGATGCATAACTGAAGCAGAGAACAAATAAGTAATGAGAACGGACACTCTCCGCCCCTCCCTAGTTTTAGATACCGCACCGCACCCCGCACATTGACGGTCACATTGACTGAACGAGAACAAGGCTGTCGGCGAGCCGTTTTCGCGCTAAGACGGCTTTGATATTTGAATATAGTTTTCATTTATTAATTACGAAATTTGTACATTAATATGTAACATCATTTTAAGTTACTATTTAGAATGGTCGTGAATTGTGCTGTGTACGGCTGTTTATAATCATCTAAACGGGATAAAGAGAGGGGTTTCTTTCGTTTTTTGAAAGATGAAACGTAGTAAGTAAATAAACTTATGTCTGAGACTCGTTCAGTTATTGTTTTCTTTAGTGCAGAGTAATATATAATACAGATTTATTGTATCAATATAATAAGATGCCATAACTTCGTGAGCTTAGCAAGGGTTCTCGAATTTTCAATTTTTATTGGCGATAAATATTACGTAGTGAATATACCTAATTATTAACTAGGTAATGATAAAGTTGGACACGCAATTTCAAAAGTACTTTGGACAGGAACCCTGTCCAAAGTGCTTTTGAAATAATAAATAAATCTTCAATATTATATTAAAATAAAATAAATATTAAAATAAATCTTAAATAAATAAATCTTCAATATTATTCTAGTTAGTTAATCAATGAAAAATATAATATTATATCGATATAAATACTAAATCAACATGTATAATTATGATTGTATAACAGAATTATAGATAACAGATTCGCGTTAGAATTTTCGCTATGTTGCCGCTCTGACCCTAACCCTAACCCTGCCACTTCACGCACACATTTGCGCGTGTGCAGAAGACGCCTTGCTGTATGTAGTAGTAGTAGTAGGTAAATAATCTTCGACAGTTGTATGGAGTGTCCGGGGTGTGGCTAAAGTAACATTAAACAATTTCAATATTCTAAAACTGGGTTATGGTTTTTTATGATCGTCTCCAAAAATTATTTTGTCACTTAACCGCGGTTTGGTTGGCGAACGGCTGAGGTTTCGGAAAACCTATCTGAGCTCCGCCATTTTCGCTTTGTATGGTATGGTACAAATAATAAAAGAGTGCAAAGCGTGTGTGCTGTGTTGCTAAGGAATTAGTGATCCACTCAGCTTTCTGTCGTCTCACTTAAATATAATTGTCAGTTAGACCACCTACACGTATTATTCTAACTGGTTGAACAGAACAGTGGATCAAAAAGTAGTTGTTTTTTGTCCCACTTCACACAATAAATGTTGAATTCAATTACAAAGTTTTATTATGCAAACTCACTGTTTATTATTATTAGAATCCATTATGAGAACCTAATATTTATTATGAGACTGAAAAGCTCCGAAGTTAGGACCATAGAATATAGTATTATGTTAATATTTAGGAATGAGAATGGATAACTGAAAGTTTGAAATTTTACAGCAATACTTAACCTCAAAACTAACTCGTATTCTAACGCAAACGGTGACTTCCACCCCTCTCCGCTCCCCACCGTCACCTCTGCCACTGCAAGACACAGAGCTCAAGCAAGAAGACGACATGGATGAGCTGTTCGATAATATGGAAACTGTGGGCGATAGGTACCTTATTTATGTCATTAACACAAATAGAAATTAAAACCTGATACAGTACACTTAACTACAGGTTAAGCTATACAAACTGTAATTTGTTTACCTACAAATTCGAACGCTATATCGAATAACGCTAGGTACAGTTTTCAAGAAAGAATTTTAACAAGTTCTATATCTTTAAATGTCCACTAGAAAAAAATTACAAAGAAAAGCAAACTACAATGTTGGTGTTACAATTAGCAAATTACTTTCACCAGAAGCTTATTAAAAATCCGTAATTTCTGCCAAGAGGCGCGCCCAACAATATCAATACCGTGTAGTAAAGAAATATTAATAAAACTGGCAGAATACTTTTGCTTCTCATAATCTTGTTTCGCATAATATCATTTCTCAACAGTTGAAACTATTTAAAGGGCAGACCTATTTGAATAAATATTAAAATATAATACGTGCGCGTAGTGGCCAGTGAAACGCCTTATAAATCGTCTAAAATTTCGCAGACATTTTGTCGCGTAATTCCCGCTATTATACTTGACCCTAACTTAAAATTTTGACATTTCAGAGAAAAACCGAAAAAGAAGAAAACAGAAATAGAAGAACCAGAAATAAAGAAAATAAAACCATCAATAGAAGGTAGCACAGAAGCCGTGCAAGACAAAAACGAAGCAATTGCAAAGCTTCTCCGCAGCACGGAGAAGCAGAAGCGTCGTCTCGAGAAGCGGAAGAAAGAGAAGCGTGCCAAGAGCGTGTTTCATAATGCTTAGAAGAAATAAATGTTACGAATTTAAAATTTCACTTTTATTTCCAACTTAAGCGCTGCGAGGTTCTCCTTGCTTTAGACTCTATACAACCACAAATGGCTTTGGTAATTATTCCGCTAACAATGAAATTGTTGACCCAATCACATTGGAAAAAATATATATTATATATATATAAATTTGAGGATATCGACGCCGGAACTGATCTTGTACCTCGAAAAATTGGACTTTACAACAGGGCCGAAAAACTATTTCAAAAAATTATTTCTCTTTGATTTGAAATAGTAGAAAGTCGATTTTAAAGTATGATATACGGAACAGTCATCAGATAACATTGACGAAATTATTCTAAAATTGGTTTAACATAGGTTTATACTAGCTACAGCAATTGCGTTTTCAAAACCAAGCAGCAATTTTGCTGTATATCGAAATTGTAACATGTGGCGCAATAAAATACCACACAACTTTCAAGAAATGATTTTCTTGTAACTAATATGGAGTCCTATATGTTGGTCCGTTCTACTGAAGTATCTAATGTAGTTTTTAGATATAGAGTATATACACTTGTTTTCACGATAGAAAAAAAACAAATTTACTTCGAAATTTTACAAGAAAACCGCTGTATTCAATAAGTACTTCAAATACATATATATACCAATGATTTTTTTTATATATCAACGGAAGTAAATAAAACTCGTATAGTATACGATATACATGTTCTCAAATGCTTTGATAAAAGCCAGTGGCCCTGCCCCTCGACCCAAGCAAAATTAACCGAATTAGTACGGAAAAAAAATTTGAATTCAAGCCGAGGGTTTTTGTGTTCATTTTTAACTGCCTCCGTGGCCGAACGGTTACCATGCCGGACTGCCACGCAGAGGTCCCAGGTTCGATTCCCGGGCTGGGAGAAATGTTTGTATGACCTACATTTATTTCTCTCGTGAGTTTGGGTGTAATTTGTGGTTGTCTATATGTGTGTCCATGGCACCCGCGACACAGGGTTTCCCTAGTGCGGGGCTATGTTGAGTGTGTGCGTTATTTATTTATTTATTTATTTATTTTAACCGACTTCGAAAAGGAGGAGGTTCTCAATTTGACTGTATGTTACACCAGTATAGTTCTGTGAACTAAACTAGTGGAAATAATCGTACGTTGCGCGATTAAAACGACAATTCGTCGCTTAGCAAACAACACCTCGCAAGTAATTTGAAGTAATTTTAAAGGTGAATTAAAAAACTGCACTTACGAGTATATCGCACTCCTCGTGGAAGAACACGACAAACATGTTTATTACTCTATTAGATACAGAAAAATTTAACTGACGTCCTCTCCAATTCTTGTAACTCTGTCTACAATATTAGTCGACGGAGTCTCCATTCGATATAGAAAAATACTTTTCTATATCGAATGGAGCAATAAATGTTTTTGACGTAACTCCATTTATGCCATTCTTCCATGAAGGGTGCGATATCATTGCATACAAGATTTTCTAATCTATTGCTGGTAATAAATGCTCTATGGACGCATAATTGTATATGAGTGATTGGTTCTAAAATTTTTATCGATATGCACGTTTTATTTGGACTTAGTATTCAAAAGTAAAAATTATATATTAAATCTATGGATGAAACGGATAGTGATTTGGCCGGATACCGGATATCCGACGAGCATCTAGGCCGCATAGTCGGATATCCGGCCGCCGGATATCTGACCCACTGCCGTAAAAATGTCGTGACCGGTTTACAGCGCTAATCGCCGTGATTGATTGATTAGTGAATAATTGCACTTTCACATTGACGATTTGATTTGTTGTGGTCACTTGGTTTTTATAAAAACGATTAATTCATTCGATAATACAAACAAATACATAACGGAAAAATGTTAACAGTAAAAAAAGTCGCAAAGTTGGAAAGCAGAAAAACTGGTCTTTATCCACCATAATTTGCCTTTATTGAAATTAGAGTAAACTAAATTTATAGATAACGTTATCCTATAACGTCATAGTTCTTTCAGTTACAAGTAATAAACAGATTATTACCGATCGTGTAGTTGTTGTATATTCTATTACTATCCATCTTTAATCAATAAATCAATTTATTTGGCGTACTGATTATGAATTATTCTCAGTTTCAAACATGCGGTATCCGGCCGGACATTGTTCTTCTATCCGGTATCCGGCTGGATAGTAAAAATAGGCCGTATTACCGGATAACCGTTTCATCTCTAGGTAAAATCGCCATTATTCGACTAGAGCGGTGTTGTTTGTTAAGCGACGATTTGTGAACCTATTTCGCCGATTCATTTTTTGATGGAAAGGTACCCACCTCAGTAGTGGGCCTATTCAAAGTTTAAGAAAATATTCCATTTTCATTTCGTTCGCAGTGGCGCGCGGGTATATCTATTGGATCGCTCCGCGCGTACCTTTCACAGTGCTTGATCTAGCATCTAGCGTCTGTTTGCTATTTCGAAGTGTGGGTATACCCGCTTGTAGCCGCTTCGGCACTGTGAAAGAAAAAACGCCAAGACCCACGCGCCCGCGCCTGCACTCGAATGAGCCCTGTGGTGGCGGATTAAGGGATGAATCCGACTTATTGGATTTCTTCCAATTTCCGTTACCCGATTTCATAAAAAGTTGGCAAATAGATGTAATTCCACAAGCTTTTGAGGTCAGTTTTTTTAAAAGTTATAATGATTGATTAACTAAATTCGTTACTTGCATTTAAATACCCTTATCCGGAACATACTCTTTTTATTTATGATACGTGACGGCACGAATAAGTCGTGCACCCGGTGGTAAGCGACACCCCTGTTCGTAACAGATAATTTTGCCGCGTAATTTGAGTGAATTCGTACTTAAAGATTGTACGAAATTAATTCCATATAAATAGATAAAATGTTTAATTGAAAAATTATTGATTTCCATAGTCTTAAGGTATATAACCAGAAATAGAGACGAAATGCCATTTAATTTGTATGAAAACTATTTTGCCAAATCATTACGGTGACAACTGCGCTCCGATTGGCCAACCTGAATTTGAAACAATTGACGGGTGTCGTCAATTGTTTCACTTCAAATCGACTATTTTAACTTGAACTTCGCTATAATGGACGTAAATTGACAAATGTGATTCCGTTTGTTTTGTAATTAGATGTTTGGCTGATATTATTTTTATTACAATAAGTACAGAATATTTTTGGAATATACGGAGACGTACACACAGGTCAGTAGTTGGCGCTGTACTATTTCAGCTTTCTAATTTGTGATTTTGGCGCAAACGAGAGTTGATATTTAAAAGTGATATAAGACCCATTTGTCTGATGAGTTCCAAGGGATGAATGGCCCTTATTTCGTATCTATTTCTGGTTATATACTCGATGATTTTAAAATACTAACAACCCCGCAGGCTATATTACTAACATCATAAACAATAACTTCGACTCATCCGTAGAACAAAGATGTATGTGCAAGACTACTTATTCTCAGGACATAGTTCATTTCTTTCGTTCTTCTTCGCTGTGGATTTCAGATCGACCGTTGTTCGATTTTATATTTCCGAAACGAAATAAGATATATGAATTCTCAAAACACCTAAGTTTGAATAACGAAATTATTCTCGTAACGTAGCTATTCTCTTTTCGCTGTATAATAACATCGGACTCTGTTCTTCGGATGAGTCGTTTTGTTCCATGACTTACAAAACATAATACATTTACCAAAAATAAGCTTTTAAGTTTGTGTTGGTACTATCTGACACTTTTCAGATCTGTATTTGGTAGTAACATATTTCATATTAAAGTGGGATCAATTGATATCCACGGCCCATTTACATAATAAAAAACTACTCCTTGTAGACATTTATTTACTCATTTATCGGTTATCCTTATTATAAGTACAACACAAGTTGTTCTTAGTAGTCTCCTAATTATCTCTCCGGTTCTCCTTTCCGTCGTTCTGGGCAGCGCAGTCTCCCAGCATAGCCCACAGGCGTGCTTCGGCTTCGGCGGCGGGTAGCTCCAATGGCGTCAGAGTTCTGTTCCGTTCACATTTTATATCTGCGTGAACAGTTAAGGAACAAATACAATAAAAAAAGTTTCATCCAAAGTAGCTAGTCAAATAACCCCGTGTTTTGTCTTTGTCCATAGGATGGTGCAACCGATCATCGTCGTTTGAGTGAATCTTGATAAACATACCGTGTATCTTTCAATCCGGACACTGGCAGAATTGTCCTCAGTAGGACAGAAGCCAAATATCCAAAAAAAAAACAAAAAAAAAATTTGACATTTAGTCGTAGAAAGTCTATTGAAAGCACTGTGAAAATTTTAGCAGAATGCGTATGACTTGTCGTTTAGAGTCGATTTAAGTTCCATTCATATACCAGAACACGCTTTAACGACATTTGGATCGAACGACTTTAAAATTGACCTCGTTGACGTTCAGTCACACGTGAATACGAAAAAGCCGTTCAACGACAAAATCGCTACGATATCGCAACGGTTTGATTACGTGAATCACCCAGTGACACGTCTGTCCAGAGCTCATGCAGTGCCACTCAGAGCTTTAAATTGCAAAGATCTGAGGGGCACTACCGCTGCACACGTCACCCTGAGACATAAATTGACAAGTCCCATGTGCCTGTAATTTCACCAGCACCCTTACCCTTCTAAACCGAAACATAGTAATGGTCACATTACTGCCTGACGGCAGAAATAGGTAAGGTGGCATTGCTTCCCTGGAGAATCTATGCTACGATATAAAAGGATACATCCTTTGACGACGTCCGGGGGCGCGCTATAGTCGAATCGTATACCAGTCAGCATCTTGCCAATCTCTACCATTTCCCTGAAAAATAACACAAACAAATGTAATATGAAATGTAAATTCAAAGAGTTCAGAACTCCTGAATGAGGTTTTGTTACAGAGCGCCATCTCGTTCTCGTATTAAAAGTATTTCTAAATACTAAATACTTTTAATAATTATTAATACAAAGATCGAACACTCAGAAAAAATTCCTTCGATCCGGTCGGATTCGAACCGATGTCTTCTTGCATACTGCGCCAGACGCTATACCAACTAAGCCACGGAACGAACCAACGGACCTCACGAATTTTTCTATGTGCTTGCGTCGTGTCTTTGTACTTGGTCTTTCAACGACTTTTTAGTCGTAGCGCCATCTATGAGAAATCTATGACAGATTTATCACCCAGTTAGTACCTTTACAGCTACCAGCTACCAGGCGAGAGATGTCGCTATTCACTGTATTCATTAAATTTTTATTGAATTGATATTCAATTATTTTTTGTGAAATTACCCCACTAGTTTGTTATAATTATTAATACAAAGATCGAACACTCAGAAAAAACACTCAGAAAAAATTCCTTCGATCCGGTCGGGTTCGAACCGACGTCTTCTTGCATACCGTGCCAGACGCTATACGCTATATAATATTTTAGACATGATTCACAGGTGAAAATTAAAATTGATTTGGCTCATATTCAACTTACGATTGAATAGTAAGCCTCAATATTTGACTGATAAATTGAACTGGAATGATAGGGGGAAGAGCAACACTCGACAAATTGTATATCCAATGTTACAAATGCGGTTTCGCCCATATCTGACGTCATTCAGAGGCAGCTTCCGCTTTGCAGTCAAGACGGCTGAGTCTTTTTATACATTCAAACGAAAGTTCAAAGAATGGCTTATTTTGCAACAAAGTCGTCATGTTCCTGGTCGGTTGTGGAATAGTAATCCCTATAGTCTGATAACAGTCATTTGTACCCTTTGTCGTCCTGATTAGATTTGTTTGTTTTTGCTTGATGTGTGCATTATTTTTAATTAGCTGAAATATCATTAAATAAATAAATAAATAATAAATAACGCACACACTCAACATAGCCCCGCACTAGGGAAACCCTGTGTCGCAGGTGCCATGGACATACACATAGACAACCACAAATTACACACAAACTCACGAGAGAAATAAACGTAGGCCATACAAATATTTCTCCCGTCCCGGGAATCGAACCTGGGACCTCTGCGTGGCAGTCCGGTATGGCAACCGTTCGGCCACGGAGGCAGTTATTAAACTATTTCAATATTCTAAAACTGGATTATAGTTTTTTATGACGTTTTAGTTAACGGACGGCAGAATATTCGACCAAATTAAAATACTGCATCCATGGCCGAATGGTCACAATGCCGGACTGCCACGCAGAGATCCCAGGTTCAATTCCCAGCCAGAGAGAAATATTTGTTTGGCCTACATTTATTTCCCTCGTGAGTTTGGGTGCAATTTGTGGTTGGCTATGTGTGTGTCCATGGCACCCGCGACACAGGGTTTCCATAGTGCGGGGCTATGATGAGTGTATGCGTTATACTATTATTTATTTTACTATTATTCTACAGTAATTGTTTCGAAGGAAGAACGAGAGCACGGGGCCTGACCCGGTCAATGGATGTTTGTGTACCAAAGTCAAAGTCAAAGATTATTTATTCCATAGGTAAAATAAATTTACACTTGAAATCGTCACATTTAAGCTACTGCTCGTTCACTACCCTGACCTCCCTGAGAAGAACGAGCAAGAAACTCTAGGGATTGCTCTTTTCAAATAAACTTAAATGCTATGGAATACACTTTGAATCAAATTTGTGTGGATTCTGGAGCCATGTCGTCTTTCCATACATCTTTATCTAACACGTAGTCTTCAATTTTGTAATATGATTTTTCGATCAAAATATTTATATTAACCAAACCACATGACCCTTAAATTATGCAGTACTAAACCAGTTTTTATTTTATGTAAAGAAAAATGCGGAAAATGTACAAGGTTACATATAACAGGGCAATAAAAATGTCATAGTCGTACTTTTAACCGACTTTTAAAAAAGGAGGAGGTTCTCAATTCGCCTTTTTTTGTGAGTATGTCATGCAAGAACACATACGTCTCCTGAGACGAGTGGCTGCTGACTAAAGGTCTTGAGCATTCAAACGCCCTGATAGCCTACAGTGCCAAACACTGTAGGGAAGCTCATTCACTTGACAGCAATGGCATCAGAATACTGACTAGAGCCTTCACAGGGCATTGTAGCTTGAACAAGCACATGTTAAATATAGAGCAGATTCTGTCACTGAAACTCCTGTGCATCTCCTCACCCATTATTGCGCTCTAATGGGCGTACGAAGTTCCACACTGGGTAGGCACAGGCCACCCAGAGCACATAAAAACTATCGAACCAGGAAAGTCTTTAATGCTGTTGACCTTGACTCAGAACTGCAATTAGTGGTGATCACAGTAGATCAGTAAATGAGTGATGAGGGGGTCACAGGCCCCGAATGAAGCCACCCTAATAATAATAAATAGGTAGACATGGAACATGGTTGTGGTGATGCTGACCTCTTTTATCGTCATCACCTTTATATGACCCTCCTTAATGGTTCTGGTCACATACTGCGTATTATTCCACTGAAGAATATAGTTAACTGCCTCCGTGGCCGAACGGTTACCATGCCGGACTGCCACGCAGAGGTCCTAGGTTCGATTCCCGGGCCGGGAGAAATATAGTATGGCCTACATTTATTTCTCTCGTGAGTTTGGGTGTAATTTGTGTTTGTCTATGTATGTGTCCATGGCACCCGCGACACAGGGTTTCCCTAGTGCGGGGCTATGTTGAGTGTGGCGTTAGTGACATGGTCTTGTAATATATGTTGTAATTTATAGATTATTAGGTATAGATATTATTTTACAGAAATGAATAAATTACATAAACTTTATGCATACAATCATTATATTGACATAATTATTATTATATTATTTAATATGTTCCTATATTATTTCACATAACTACAATGACTATGTTAAAATTACGTAGTACAAAACTTGTACTGGATATTTGTAATTTTTTTAAATGTAACATTTATTACTATTCGTAACGATTCTTGTAATACAATATATTGTATATAATAATGTAAAGTTTACAAGATAATAAAATAAATCTAAAATCTAAATCTACTTTTAAAATTTTGAAGCGTTCTCGAGTGCCCTTTTTCATTGGTTTTTTTCTTACATAAGTTTGTTTCATCACTCCCATCAATCATTCTCAAAACAAGACAACTTGTCCACATATCGTCACACTCATTCAATTCAAAACTTCACGTTATTTACTATTAAATCATACCGGACCGAGCCCTTCCTCTCGCTAGGGCCAAGTCATTTGCCAGAAGGTAATCAATACTAACTTTGCATTTTCTAGCCGCTGTTGATCGCTGTCAGAAATTGTAAGTCCGGATGAAAACTTTAAGCAGATCTTCTCTATTCCATCGTTGCGTTTCGATAGCTCGGCTAGCCTGGATTTTAGTTCTGCCTGTGACAATGAAAATAAATTACACTGTGATGGTGTGTTTTTATACACGCCGCCTTCAGCAGACTACCGAAAGAGGCACAGTCCGACTCTGTTTGTGTCACACACACAATGTCACAATGTCACGACATGCGCGGGATCTCCATGCGAGGATAGCAGCATCTCGCGCTTTATGATTGCGACATAAAGAGCGATACCTTTATGTGAAAATAAAAATACCTCGCTCTTTATGACGTTCTCGCGCTAGTCGCGCCGTCTTGTGCTAACCCTACTGATCATTATAAATACAAGTTACACAGAGACATAACCAACAGTGGTGCCAGAATATATGTACTCTATATGTTTGAAATAGGAAATTTTAGGCTACTTAATAAAATGTCCGGGGAATTACAAACTTGATTGGGGATTTTGTGGGGAATGGAGTTGTGTGGGGAATTGGGGAAATAAGAGAGTTCATATTCCCCAATTTTCCAGCAGCAAGCAGAATTGTAGAATTGTTTTCCTTGATTTTTAGGGATTTTATGGCTTGGGTGAACATTGGCTACTTAACATACATAGGGTCATATTCCAGAACTGTACTCAATGCTCAAGTCAGGATTTGAGCAGACTTGAGTATGATTTCAAGCACTGGAAATACGACCGTAATGGCAAGGACTTGAGTATGATTTTCAGTGCTCACTGCAATACTCAAGTCCTGACTTGAGTATTGAGTAGAGTTCTGGAATACAACCCTTAAATTGGTGAATTAATTCTGCAAAAGTCAGACAATACAAAAATTATTCAAAACATTTAACGAACCGATCGAGTCTGTAGGCATTCGCCTAACACAAGCATTGTGGTAAGACGCAGCGACCTTGAAACTTTGCTCTACTGCTAATAATGTAACAAAAAATAAATGTAACATTAATAGCAATAGAATTCTTAGTGAAAGAATTGTCCAGGGAAGTACTTCCACCTTACCTATTTCTGCTGGAAAGCAGTAATGTAACCATAACAGCGTTCTGGTTTTAAAAGGTGAAGTAAGGTACACACATAGTGAAATTACAGGCATATATGACTTGTCAACTTATGTCTCAGGGTGACATACGCAGTAGCACTGCCTCTCTCAGATCTTAGCCTTTTTAAACTCTAAGAGGCACTGCAGATGTTACGGACAGGCATGTTGCTCAGCACCAGGCGCGCAACTTGTTTGTCCTGTGACATAATATCATTAAAAACAAATTGGTTTGATCGACCATAGCTTGTATAAGATGATTAACAATCTCCTTTACCTTTTCATTTTGTTTTTTTTTGCATGAGGTGGTCACCTCTAATTAGTTACGCAATTGGAATAAGTTTTTGAAATGTATTAGTACCTACATGAAATATTGTAGTTTTTTCGCAAATGTATTAAAAAACGTCGTTTGATACACGTGCCGATTTGTTATTTTCACTTGTCTCGAGTCTCGTAAATAATGACTAACTTTCAGCACTTGTATCAAAAATAACTATTTCCTATTCACTCCCGTAATGAAAAGGCCCAAGTTATAGCGTTCAGGGAATAGCACTCCATAGCCGTTTGCCATATAAATGTAGAAACGAAACGCTTGGTGCGAACTGAGAACAGCCATTAAATATGTCAATGTAATCAATCATCGGAATTAGACATGGGTAAATCCGGAGTCAAAGATTTAAATGATCCGAATCCGCGAGCGGAATCGATTCCCTTACTGAATCCGATGCAATGTTATCGAATCAGCGGAGTTATTAACTCCGGTCCGGGTCAGTACAGGTTTGGTACGTACATACATTCGGATCGCATATCTTCGGTTCCTTTCGTATTGGTTTGGTTGGTTCGTTTGTTATTGTGCCTTCTTTTCGGTTAGCGGGCGATCGCGAGTGGATGTTAGAGTGAGACGGTATTCGTTAGTTTACATGGCAACGGAATGAAATGAAAGAGACAAATATAATTTTATAGTAAATAAAACACTGCTGCAAATGCAATTTTCTCTCTTGCACGCGCTCATTCGTTCGTAAATATAGTAATAGCTCTTAAGACCATCGCATAAATCATAGCATTGGTTGCTCACACCTTTTTCCAACTACATTGTAATAAATTTGTCGTTGTTTGTTTTGTTTACGTTTAAGCTTTTTGAAACATATTATTTTTTAATATAAACATATTATTATATATTTTAGTTACAATTTGCGAAAATTGAAGTAAAGCGTAACAGTGGGTCTTTGGTTCTATTCAGGTAATCTTCCTGAAGGTACCGGTCTAGTTCGCGTATTCCAGCAGCAGTAGGATTTTCTGGCACGAGATTTGCGATTTCGGCATCGAAGTCAACCCATATTGATTCTTTAGAGGAGGATTCTGTTTGTGAACTCTGTACAGGAGGAACTGGAACTGGGTTGACGCGGGCTGAGTGTATTCCCATTCCCAATTTTAAGTGCTGCAGTTTTGTGTGTTCTCTATTTAAAAGCGATCAATCGTACTAACACGAGAAATTAACTAAAATACCTATAGTAAAATGTTCAATATAAATCATATTTAAATACTGTTTAACGCTGTCAGAAGAAAATAACTCTATCGGTACATTAGAAACTCCATCAATGATTGAACTGTCCGGAGCGATTTATGTTTGAGAGTTGTGAGACTCAATAGGAAGCCGGTACCGATAACGGATTCGGATTCATTAAGCGGAGTCGGTACGACAGCGGAATCGGATTTAGTGATTCGAATCCCTTCTCGGAGTCGAGATTACCCATGTCTAATCGGAATCATCACACAGCTGCTTGTTTATTTTTATATACTTACGTTTAATTTCTGTTCCTGTGCAATTTTTGATTGTAACACATTGTTCTTTTTACACGCTTTCGCTTCCTGTTGAACTTTTTCTACTCTTTCTGTAAAAAGTATCGAAAAATTAAAATGGATTCTGTCGAACATGCAAGCAATAAGTTAAGGTTTTTTACCTAAATATCGCGCATTAAATCCATTGACAATCTCGGCAATTTCTAAATAAAGAGGATCCTCAGTGATATTCATTGTGATTATTGTATAAAAACGACGAAAAAGTAATAAAACAGAGTACACAAACAAGAAAACAAAGTAAACCGACCAGAATTTTCAAATTCTTACAACTGTCATTTATTTCAATCGTGTTACTCAGGGGCGTGCAACTGCCATACATTGAAGAGTTTGATTTTTTGTTTGTTTGTTGCTGCCATCTAACAAACTGACCTCAGAATTAAAAAGACACAGTTGCTTCTATAGAGATATAGATGGCATCACCATTGCATTAAATTGAGGAGAAAACAATTTTCTCAGAAAAAAAACCTGCGTGTAAAGAAACGTAAACGGAAACAGGTGATGCCATACATAAAAATCCCAAAAGTTATCTGACTTGAATGAACGTACCCACTATACGATTTAAATTTTTAAGTTAGAATTTAGAGTCTTGCAGTCTGCTTATTACCATCAAATATAAAATTGCATTTTTAAAATGCTGTAAAACCTTGGAAAGTAATTTTATTCATTGCATTTTTTGACGAATGCGATTGCGTGATTAATAAAATGGTAACACTACGACTTGCTATGAAAAAAGTTTCATCCGCGTTTTCGTACTGTTCATTTTGTGGCGTTATAGTTTCAAAATGTTCAATTGTTGTTTCCTCCTTGAATTACCCTACCTGGCCTGAAATTTGATACTGCTGCTTGCTTCCACATCCGACCCGGCGATCCTAAGGACCTGTGTTTCTGCTTATTGTATCCTACCTGACCTGAAGTTGGACACTGCTACTTGCTTGCATATTCGACCTGGCGCAACTCACGGACTCCGAGACTCCTCCGTACGAAAGTTAAAAAACATGCCAAATAATCCTAAATGCTATTTTGGATGTACGGGTGGCGGTAAGTAATTCTCCATGTTACTCTAAACTGTATCTGAGCATGTAATAGTCTCAAATAAGTTAAAATAAGTAAGACACTGGGCTTGAAATGCTGGTGCAATTAAGAAAGCGGCTCATAAAGAGTCTTTCAAAATAGCGCCTTATAAAAAATATGTTTACTTTTTGTTTTAGGGACTCTGCACCAATTTCACGATTGGGCCAAAGACCGACAAACCGAACGATTTAACAAGTGGAAAACGGTGCTTTTACCAGACACCCAACAAAAAGGCAATGCATACATATTTAATATGATTCGTCTATGTAATAGACATTTTGAAGACTGTTACAAATCCAAGACCAGTCACCGACTAACAAGAAATGCTGTTCCAACATTACATCTAGGTGCACCATATTTTCTTACTACTTTTTTCTTTTAGGGTACATCTTACAACTGATGTGACGATGATTCTTTAAGGCTTTATTTACATAATGTAATAATTTTTTCTAAATAGCTGTTTTCGCTATTCAATATAAATAACTATTTAGAAAAAAAAAGACTCATTGGAATGTAATATCATTTTAAATACCTACCGTGTGACAGTATGTTCAGATTTAATTTTACACAAAGTGCTCTGTCCCGGCAAGACAGAGCTGGTTTGGGGTCGAATGAATTTTCTTTGTGTTTCTATTGTAACTTGGTATAAAATAATATAAAAGTAGTGTAGTATTTTCACAAAAAAGCATATGAAAATCATGGTAGTAAAATTATCAAGATTTTTCAAGAACAACAATATTTGTTGTGAGACCAGTAGTCTGACCATCAATCTGACCAATGGAAAACAATTAGATTTTTCGCCTTGCAGGTTGTTAGGTGTAGATAAAGACAGAAGTGATTAAACATATAACTATTAATAATTCCTTACAGAACAAACTTCTGCACCAACAACATTAAATGT
>NW_020655620.1:0-15763 GCF_003589595.1 Hyposmocoma kahamanoa | reverse complement strand
GCCGTTTGTAATAAAGCGTTATATCCACAACAACGTTGTAATTTACATACTGCAATGTATACTTCCTTATTACCAGAACAATTAATTTCTTTGGGTAATATTATAACATGCTCGCGCTGTCAAAATAATATTAGAAAGCGTAAAATTCCGCCGGCAGCCTTTTGGAACAAAATGTCCGTCGCTAGTGTACCTCAAGAGCTAAGTGATTTAACGAAACTTGAGGAACGGTTTTTATGCCGAGTGGTACCGTTTCTTAAAATAATAAAGCTACAAAATCGTTTCTGTCAAGACTGGTGCAAGGGACAAGTCATTTTGTTTGCAAAAGACGTTGTTGAAGTCGCAGAACAACTGCCACTTGCACCAAATCAAGCAGGATTAGTTCTGGTTGTGGAAAGTCTAGAGAACTTGCAACGCTCTCAAGAGTTTGTTGTAGATATGAACAGATTACGTCGAGCTCTAACATGGTTAATATCTAACAATGTACTGTATAGAGATATAACACCCTATTTTGAAAATGTTATAGACATTTCCGAAATGGCTCAAATTGCTGAAGACAATGTCACACATGACAAATCATTTTCTTCTGGAAACAATTACGTTGATTTAAGTGAAAACGTTTCTATATTGCGTGGATCATTTCATCAAGGTGATTTAAGATTTGATTCAGAATCTCGTGGCAAGCAATGCACTGCTATAGCGGCTGTCGCTTGTGCAGCATTTTATACGGATGTACCAGAGCAGTGGACTAACAGTGACATTGATTACATAGTCATACTTGGGGACAAGCTTTATCGTGAGTCCATTACTACTAGAGAAAACCCCGCAGCGGGAGAAATTAACCCTGAATATCTTGCTGCGAGTGATCTTGCACAACAAATACTATATAATAGAAAAAAAATTAACATTTCAGTTGTTGAAACAAATTATAATGGCCACATAGATACCGATCGAAGTTGTGACGGCTTCCCTAACCTAAAAAATGCTCTACTATTGTTTTTCATAGAGAACTGCTGCGGGTTGCTTACTGCAAATGGCATAACGGTGGCGATATATTGTGATGGTCAAAATAATACTCATAAATATTGGTTATTCGATTCACATGCACGTGGCCCTAAGGGAGCTAAAGCACCAAGACGAGGTACAGCTTGTTGCATGAGATTTCAAGACTTAGATGAGTTACATGACATAATGCGCCGCAATTTGTACTCCACAACAACAAAGAAAGGGCCAGCGCAAGATAATGTCATACTCAGTCTTAATGTGTACTCACTAACTCCTTTATATATAACGCCGGAAAACCAAATAGAAATCCACAGAGAAACGACGGGAACTCAACTAAATAATCATACCCAGAGACACTCTAGGGCAGTTCAGTCAGAGAGTCCTACATTAGAAAACAGCAACATTCCCCAACAAACGTCTCAGCCAATCTCAACTCAGGTAAAAGAAAGACAGCTATCACTCCTACAGCTTAGTACAATTGCCACCATAGTTGAAACCACAAGTATGCTCTGTTGCATAGACGAAGCGGTGCCTAATCTGGATAGTATAGTTTCTTTGAATGTCAATCCTACTACCGACAATAACGAGATAAGACTAGCTGAGATAACAAGAAAAACAGCGCCGCCTTTAAATGTGGATCGAGAGCGACGAACGGAAGAGCTTGCTTGGTATTTTCTTTTTCCTGATGGAAAAAATGGTTTTGGAGAAGAAAGACAAGTTCAAATTACACCTTTAGATTATTTTCAAAGCCGAGTAATGAGTGTGGATAAGAGATTTAATCGAAACGATTATATGTTTTTTGCTCTTTCCTTAGTTGAATATTATCGAGCAAAATCCAGTGTGTCCGTATCATGCAGGATGCGTCAGGGTCAAAATGAGCATACACCTCAGGGACTCATTGATAACATGCATCTCACAATGAGGAACATCAGAGGATCAGCGTCTTATTGGCAGAAATGTTGCTCAGAACTCATTGCAATGGTCCGAACTTTAGGGCCTCCTACGTGGTTTATGACATTCTCTTGCAATGACCTAAATTGGCCCGATATGATCAAGGCTTTACTTGTCGCAGATGGTCGTGATATAAATGAAGCAGAGAGTTTGTCTTTTCCCGAGCGTTTGCAATTGGTACAAAAACATCCCGTAGTTATCGCTCGACAATTTACAGTGCGGGTGAATGTTCTCATGCGATTCCTTAAACGCGACGTACACTGTTTAGGTGGTCCAGTTGTGGATTTTTGGTATAGAATCGAGTTCCAAAATCGTGGAAGCCCACATCTTCATATGTTGGTGTGGTGTGACAATATCCCAGATTTCTCTACCCAGGAGGGGGTCCAAGTCATTGAAAGGGTTGTTTCATGTTCATTGAAGTTCAATGACCCAGAATTGCAGAAATTAGTAGAAGATGTACAAATACACAAACACACCGCCACTTGTTACAAAAACCGCAACGATAGGTGTTGTCGTTTTGGTTTTCCGCGGCCACCATGTGAGGCTACTGTTTGCTTAGGTCCTGATGAAGTATTATCAAATAATGGCAGATTTTGTTGTTTGAAAAGAACTGCAGACGAAAGCATGGTGAACAATTTCAGTCCTGTTCTTTTGAGTCTATGGGAAGGAAACATTGATGTGCAGCCGTGTGGGAACGTAACAGCAGTTGCATATTATGTTGCTAAATATGCAAGCAAATGTGAGCCCCATGATACTGGTGAAGTTGTACGAGAAGCCGTTGCGAAGGCCAAGAGACATGGTGGTCCTGTGTGGAGTCAGTTATTCGCAGTCTCAATGGCCATTCTATCTCAACGCCTTGTAAGTGCTCCTGAATGTGCATACAGATTGTGCCATTTACCGTTAAAAATGTGTTCTCGAAAAACAGTGTTTGTAAATAGCTGTAAGCCAAACGAACGTTTTAGACTTCTACGATTCGACAGTGACGATACATCCATTTACAATAATATTTTTGACCGATATGTATTACGCCCAAACGAACTGGAAAACTTAAGTCTTGCTGAATTTGCTGTGCGATTTGAAACAGTATCTAATTCAACGTGGAGCGAAGACGATGGTGATGAAGAGTTAAGGTCTGAAGATGTTACGCCGGCAAAATTTATACGACTAAGAGACAACACGCGGATGCGTATAAGAAATAAGTCGGCAGTTTTGCGTACACGATACTTTACGATAAACAGTGACAAAGAATCTTATTATTACAGCTTGTTAGTATGTCATGTACCATTCCGTGATGAAAGTGAACTACTTCTCGAAGAGGAAACCGCTGAGGAGTGTTTCATTAGGCGGCAAAGAGAACTTCGACCATTACAGGGCAACGCAAGTGCAGTAGAGTTTGCTCACGCAGAACAAATGATACAACAGGCACTTGCTCAAGCAGTTGCACTCAACGTTGCCCGCGATACACGTCATATTAATGCTCCTTTAGTTTGTGGCGGGGAACAAGTCGTGAATAACGATGACAATTATTGCGAAGATGTATGCGACAGATCCGCAATGCCAGACGAAATGTTCCTGGGTAATATTCGAGGGTTAAACGTTCAACAAAAAGATCTTTTCCAAAAAGTTTCTGCAGCTGTCGAGAGTGATTTGCATGGACAAGAAGGCCAATTGTTGTTATTTGTAACTGGTGGTGCAGGAAGTGGGAAGTCCTTCGTCTTAAAATTACTTGTGGAACACATCAAACGGTGTTACGCACCTACTGTTGACATATTGCTTAATGCGAAATTTGTTGAAGTCGGATCTTTAACAGGAGTGGCCGCACGTCAAATATTTGGCAAAACGTTACACTCAATATTCTCACTACCGATTGAAAAACGAAATACCATGACATACAAAAAAAATTGTTGGTCAAAAGTTAGAGAATGAAAGACGTAAATGGCGTCATATAAACTGGCTAATCATAGATGAGATATCTATGGTTTCATACGAAAATTTGCGAATTATACACTTGCGTCTCCAAGAATATAAAAATAATGACAAATTATTCGGCGGGTTACATATATTGCTTTTTGGTGACATACTTCAACTCCCACCTGTAAAAGGGCATTGGTGTTTTATTCAACCACCGTGGTTTTCTGCAGAAGTTAACTTATGGCAGCAATTCTCATTTTGCGAACTTACGTTAAATATGCGTCAACAAAATGACATTGAGTTCATTCATCTTTTGAATAGCTTGCGGGTTGGAGAATTAACGACGGCTCAGCTGGAGTTGCTTTGTGAGCGGCGACACATTCCTATATCAGGTGACTTCGCTGATGGAGTTGCTGTCCGTATATTCCCCACTCTTAGACAAGTTGACACATATAATGAAAAAATGACAACTGAAAATGCCAAGGTACACCGTACGTACAGAATAAATGCTGTAGACGAGTCTCGTGAGGCGGCAACGTATGGCAGAAAGCCACCAGACAATGTTATTCCTAAAGACATCAATAACTGCGGTGGTTTTCTACCAACTATTAATTTGGGTGTCGAATCGCGAGTTATGTTAAGGCGTAATATTTCCGTATCCGATGGGCTTGTGAATGGAGCTATGGGTATTGTTAAAAAAATTATATGGCCGGCTCTCCGAAGAGATCAAATGGAGGAAGGCGAGTTACCTGAAGCTGTACTTATAAAATTTGATGACGCGACTATTGGATTAAGAATGAAAGATGATGACGGTTGCGTAGCCGTTTCACCTGTTTGCACAAAATTTCAAGCACAAAAAGGATATGGAGATGTCGAGCGCAGAATGTTACCCCTCATCTTAAGCTGGGCAGTAACTGTCCATAAATTACAAGGTACCACCCTTGATAAAGCAGTGATCGATTTAGGAAAAAAGAATTTTGCAAAAGGACAAATTTATGTGGCCCTCAGTCGGGTAAAAACTTTAGAAGGCATAGTCTTGTCTGATTTGGATGCAAATAAATTATTAAGTCGACCCCATGACGAAAAAGCTTTGACCGAAATGACGAGGCTGCGTAATCTCTCCAAATACTAGTTTTGATTTGTATTAATACCTCAAATGACAGTTCCATAGAAATATTAAGATCTGTCTTGCTGCTAGTACCCCGTTTTCGTTGTGTTCGTTCCATGGCTTGAGGAAGCAAAAGCAGGAAAATTTAAAAGCAGGTAGTCCTCGATCGAATCATATGAGCCCAGACACAATGTAGTTATTGTACACTATTGAGGAGTTCCTCTCATCCGTTTGCCACTTCCATCATCATATCAACTTTAGATGACCATAACATTTTATTTCCTTTGTTATTACACCTATGTGCCAAGTTTTATTACAATCGGTTAACGGAAAGTGCCCGAAACCGGATTCATCACCCTAGTTTATCACCCTTAGGGGTGAAATATTTTCTTCAAATTCAAATGGGACCAATGCTGGGGTACCATTTTTTGAAATTCAAATGGGACCAATGCTGGGGTACCATCTTTCCAACAAAAACGAATCATGAAAAAAAAACTTACTGTCGAATTGAGAACCACGTCCTTTTTTTGAAGTCGGTTAAAAATCGGTTCACAAATGCTGGAGTTATTGTGGAACATACATATTACAATACAGTAGAAGAAAGAACCTCCTCCTTTTTTTTGAAATCGGTTAAAACAAATAGAAATTTATTTCTTCATTGGTGGCCTCCGACGACTACGAATCACAATTACTTAAAAAAAATTTTGAAAGGTCGTTGTAAGCACCAACAAATGATTGCTTGTCAAGTCACCAACCAGTTGAATGTGGATAGCCTTTGTCGTGAAACATACTAAAAGGGCTATGTACATCTTCACCAGCCTATATCCACGACCTTGACGACTAGCAGTTAAGTTCACTTATTTCCGTGCACGGGACTTAACATAGGAGAATAAAAAAATTGGTGTTCACTGCTTAAAGTACTCGCATAGTAAAATCAACCGTTAAAACAATTGCTCCGTATAAAATTTAGGCGCTATTTGTATAATAAATCTTCATACGTGAACAGCCACCCTTAGAGGTGGAATATTTCCTTGAAATTGAAATGGGACCACATCCGAGTTACCCTCTTTCCAACAAAAAAAGAATCATCAAAATCGGTTCACAAATACCGGAGTTATCGCGTAACATACATACAAAAAAAAAAAAACATACAGTCGAATTGAGAACCTCCTCCTTTTTTGAAGTCGGTTAAAAATAGGGTGATGTGCATCAATATTAGACATAACTGGTTGAAGACTGTACCACCTCAGCCAACCGTGACCATGGGACCTGTAAAGGGCTCGAAACGTCGGTTTGTTTGAAAAAACAAATATACCCGATTTAAATCCGGAAAAATAGTTTCATTTCCTATAATATAGTCAATTACCAAATAGGTCAAGTGTGAGTTGACCATAAAAACGGCTACACTAAAAAGAAATATCACTTACTTATTACTGCTTATCGGCAGAAATAGGTAAGGTGGTAGTACGTCCTTGGACGACCTCTTTCACAAGGAGCTCTACTGCTATGAGCAGCTACATGAAACTACGTCTTTAAGATTAATTCATTCGTGATGGCAGAAATAGCAAACGTAAGATGAATGGAGGAGCCGAGAAAGGTGACCGGCAGCGGCTGGAAACAGGCGGCGCAGGACCGGGAGAATTGGCGTGCCCTTATGTCCTGCTGTGGAAACGTGTAACTTGATGATAACGATTTTGCTGAATAGATTAAATGTCAATGTTAACATGAAGTCGGGAGTGACTCGGTTCAGAAATGAAATGTACCTATTAGTTTGCGACTCGGTAATTATTCTAATTGTCAGTTATATTCTTCGTTTATTTATTTTTTAATTTGACTTAAGGCCGTATTACATATTATCGGTTACACATTTTATGTTATACTTTCACTCAATGGCGTTCCGTTGGCCGCTTTGTGGTCTGGTTTAATATATTAGTTAACAAGTTATTATTATGTTGTTACGTGTATTTAATGTAGTATGTAAAGTGGGCTACAACAGCTAAATGAACTTATTGGTACACCATTGTCAACCTTTTTTTAGTAAATATAGTTTTTTGTATATGTTATGCAAATACTCCGACGTTTATAAACCGATTTTGATAATTCTTTTTTTGTTACTAAGGTTGCAAATTAGGGGATGAATCCCCTGATGATTTATTGCGTTTCTACCACCACTTTCCGTTAACCGATTTCAAGAAAACTCTGCAAATGATGTAATTCCAGAATCCGTTGAAGTTGAAGTTGGTTTTTTTTCATCATCATCTTATTTAAGAGCTAGACTCTTTTCGGTGTAGCCTTCTCCACTCTTCACGGTTCATAGGCAGTTCTTTGACCTCTCTATAGCTGTTCACTTTAATCTTCTTTGTTATTTGTTCGCTATACGCCATTCTTGGTCTCGACCTCCCCTCAATTATCACTAATTCGTCCTTACGCAACAAATGTTCAAACAGTGCATCTCTATTGCATTTAAAAGACTGCTTTTTTTTCATAAAAAGTTATAATTTATTACATCGTGAATATTACAGAAAATAGTGTCCCATATAAACTTTATTAGGGCACTACAATCCTCTGTTTATAAATATAAATAAATTTGGAATGAAACTATGATAAAACATCCTAATTTCAACAGGAAAGATGGTTTCTCCGTGCTACCAACTCGGGATCCCGCATTTCCTATGGGGAAAAATCCCGAATAGACATCTACATTACTAATCCATATGTTTATTTTTATTCAAATTTCCTTTTAATTAAATAAAAACGCATATTGTTAAAATAGAATATTTGTAAATCGTATGTTACCTATTTCTGCCACCAAGCAGTATGAAAAAAACCAACCTCAAAAAATTACAAATTACACAAATATCCACAAAATAATTATGTAAGTAGGTACATTCCATTAAAAAGTACGTGTGGGTGATGAAAATTAGTACATTTATTTCCTGTTATAGCTCTCTCTACCATCTAATAAGAACTTATCGATGGAATTGTCAATTTCAGAAATTAAAAAAGAATAAAAATATGTTGTTTATATAACATGAAATACAATACAGGAAAAAATAAATGCAAATTAATAATAAATACAGATGTCAAATGGGTCCATGACTCAGCTATATGAAGCACATTGACCTCGCTGGTATTCTGCCGTAGATGGTTAGAAACTAAAAAAAACACGCACACCTGATTAAAAACAACAACAATTAAAATACAGTTATAATTCCAAATTATCGAACAGTACAATAACTATATAACCAATTTTGAAAAAGGTTCTGTTTCATAGTATTCGTTTCTGCTGAAAAGAGTGGCTACAATTACCCCTGAAAGTTTGCCAATGTGGCTGTTACAGCAGTTTTGTAGAAATAACTTTTGCTCGAATTTTCAAAAACTCGAAAGTAATTTTGAGAGGAAAATGTTTTTTTCTTTTAAACCTAACTTAACCTAACCTAACCGAACCTAATCGTGTCTTTGCGATAAACATCCAACATATCCTGAAAGAACAACGGTTTAGTTATAATTCGGTTTTCGGTGTAATGAAAATTCGAGCAAAAGTTATTTCGGAAAAAAAATTCGAGTGTGTGATAGGTTACCTTCGTCATCAATTTGTAGAATTTTGATTGATTTGAAATACCTTTTTATCTATAAATTACTTTTAGTTGTCCTCGTTTGTGGTCAGGCAAACGAAAAAAAAGTTCCCAGCAAAGTTTTTGCAGGGAAATAAAGTTGTTTCATGTTAGACCTAATTAGAAAAATGATACCGATGATACCTAGAAACAATAATCGTGTTACATGGTGAATTATTAAACAAAAAATGTTAATAATATTAGATTAGTAATAAGTTTAGTTTATTTTTAAAACTTGTTTATTTATCATTTGTTTTAAATAAGTCTGGTGTGTTACATAACATTATGAGTACAAATCTGCTGTAGGAACTGTTTGTATAGACTCAGTTCACATTGCCATACCGTAATGCACTTTATGACAATTGTGCAAAACGAAGACACAGATTGCGCGTCTTCTGGAGAATTCTCGCTACACTTCTCTGCTACCGTATCGTATTTAGTTTGTTCGTTACACATTTGACATAAAGTTCATAATGTTGCGTCCAATTTCGCACCCTTAGAGGTGGAATATTTTCTTAAAATTTAAATGCCACCAATACTGAAGTCCCTCTTTCCAACAGAGAAAGAACCATAAAAATCGATTCACTAATGCCGTTACGTAACATACATACAAAAAAGCAGTCAAATTCAGGTCCTCCGCCTTTTTTTGAATAGGGTTAAAAATCACTTCCATTGCATACGCGAGATTGTAAGTTGAACCTAAATTGTACGATGGGAAGGATAACTAAATTTGTAACTATAACTTTAAACGATTTAATACAATACTCAACTCAATGCAAGACAGGAATGTGTTTTTTACAAACATTACATAGAATGTATATGGAGAGTAGAGCAAGTTTCGATTTCTAAATTGTCGTCTGAAGGAAATCTGCGACATTTCCTTGTTACCTTCACATAAAGTTTGAATTAGATTGTAGTAGACAAACACTTGCCATAGTTTTATATCCTATGTATATATTTAAATGAAAGTTCTGATGTAATGTTGTATTTTTTAACTAATATCCATAACAAAACTAAAAAAATGTTTAGTAATAGTAGAGCTCCTTGTGAAGGTGTTCGTCTATGGAAGCCACGTTACCTATTTCTGTCTGCGAGCATACTGCGTTCCGGTTTTGAAAGGTAAGAATGCTGGTGAAATTACACACGGGACGTGTCCACTTATGTCTCAGGGACTCTGAGAAGGACTCTGAGTGCCACTGCATGCACTGCAGGCGCACGATTTGTTATTCCCGTCACTAAATATCATAAAAATAAACAAAAGATTGTAAAAAAAATATTCATAAATAAATTTATTAATATTAATTCTAAAAATAAATAAAAAGCAGTGGTAGAGTAATGGTTTAACCACTTGACCTACCGCCTTTCAAGCAGTGGCTGTGTGTAGTAGTGTAGTGTAGTGGTTCTAATCCGGACTCGCACCTCCGAGTTTTCGGAATTTTGTGTGCAAAATTGAAATTGAAATTTACCATGAGTTTTGCGGTGTGTTCACCGAAACACAAACATCGTGATGCAACCGGTACGTTGAAGGAGGTTCACAACCATCGAAGAACGCGTTAAACCTTCACCTGAGAGGAGACCAGTGGCCAGCAGAGGGTTGATGATGAAAATTTATTAAACTAATAAATTTTCGCAAATAAATAACTCATTTATCATTTCGAGTTCTTAGGTATTCGCGATTGTTACACACAGGAAATGAAACTATTTTTTCGGTTTTTTTTCAAACAAACCAACGTTTCGGGCCCTTTACAGGTCCCGTGGTCACGGTTGACTGAGGTGGTACAATCATCAACCAGTTATGTCTAATATTAACGCAAATCCCCCTATTTTTTCACTATAGTTACAGAAGTTATTAATTAAATACCTTATTTTTAATTTTATAAAGCAGCATTCCAATTTACGCTACAATGTTTTACAAATTATTTTATTGTAACAATATTAATTTTTATTAACTTAAATTTAACTGCCTCCGTGGCCGGGAGAAATATTTGTATGGCCTACATTTATTTCTCTCGTAAGTTTGGGTATAATTTGTGGTTGTCTATGTGTGTCCATGGCACCCGTGACACAGGGTTTCCCTAGTACCCTCAACATAGCCCCGTTGAGGGCATTACTATTATTATTAATTAATAATGGAAATTAGGATAAATTAAAACATTAATTAGTACTGCAGTCTTATATCTGTTTGGGATTTTTCATCAGAGGAAATACTGGATCCCAAACTGGTGGTACGGAGAAGTCATCTTCCCTGTTGAAATTAGAATGTTTTCTTAATTTCAATGGCCTCTCGCTGCATCCTGGGTAGATAACGGACTTCTGGGGAAGGGCCTGGGGTTTGTCAAACTTCATTGAATGTGTAGGTTTATCCATGGCATGCTCGCATGTCAAAACAAACAAATATACGCGATTTAAATCCGGAAAAATAGTTTCATATATCATTTCTTATTTTTAAGGTTTCGCTAATAAATAACTCATTTCATTTATCACTCAGCGAAACCATAGATAAAATGGGAGTTGACTTGTAACAAAATAAGTAGGTATCTACCACTCACTGTGTACGGACAAATATCAGGCATATACCTATACATGCATACTGGTGGCATATAAGTACATTTTACTCACATGCACGTCAACAAACCAAAGTAGGTGTAACAAGTTGTTTTTTTTAATAATATCATATGAGCATGCATACATTGATTTAATAAGTCAGCTAGTATAATTTAAATGCAGTGTTAGTTATGTCGGTCAATTTTTCATTGATAATTTGTTGTTACAATCTAACTAGATGTCAAAACAATGAAAAAAGATTAAAAGAATTGTATGTCGTAAATAGTATTTGAATATTGTTAAAATAAATAAACAGTTAATTAAATTTTAAAACTGGTCTACAAAGTTTTATTTAGGCATTATTAAACACCCGTTCAAAAGATCTCGTGTGTAACGGTCGATAATAAGGTTTTATAATTACTTCCCTTTTAAAACTTACAATGGATAGATAATACCTACTTTCTTTAGTGCAAGTCTTTTACAATAGAACTAGCCACTAGTTATAATGTAATATTAGAACAATAAGAAGTGATAATGTGCAACTTCCGCACTAGACTGGTACATTTAATTACGAACTGATCATAATGTATTGTTTATTGTGCTAGCAATCTTCTATAGACAAATTACAGACATAAGAATACATTATCTTTGATCTCTCATTTGGAGTTATGTGATTATGTGAGTGAAGTTTGATAATGAGACTTGTTTCACGAAAACTTACGCCATCTATGTGGGTAATAAAGTATAATTTTTATATTAATGCCATCTAGCGTTTAGTAGACAAACAAATTTTATGACGACATCTAGTGTGGAGTAGTAATACTTTTTAGTATACATAGTTACACAAAAGTTCTGGCAGGCTAATAAATGGCGCTGTATTCGTTAGAATTCCATAGACAATTTACTTATTTTTCACTAGCAACACCAACCAAATTCTTTCTATAGTTTTTGGAGAACCGCCGCAAGTGACAGTTTGTGAGCGAAAAATCGGAAAAATTATGTCGAGAAATATTTTCTAAATTATCTCGTTAAATGACTGCAGGAAAAGAAACCATGGGGTGAGTGATGTTTTGTATATATTCTGCAGTTTGTTTGTAAAGTTTTATTGTTAGAAAACACTAGAGAAATCTTTGGTAATATGTTTATAGTGGAGTCGTATATTAGGGAGGGTGCATTTTGTGCCAATGCGAAGAGATATTCTGAGTTTTCCTTCTAATAACATTGCGTTAATGTATGTTTTGTCATAGTAAATGGTTCTCAAATTTATTTGTACTAAGAATAGACGCATTATGTGCATAAATCTTTGATAATTCTCGCTAATAGCTGCTCGTTTTTTCACGCATAAATGAGCAAATGCACATCGATTGCAGTCAATCGAGCCGTATTACAGCCGAGTGAGGTCGCCGAGATAATTCCCCTGGAAGCACTGCTATTTATAATGACTGTTTCTCCCCCCTGTTTGCGCAAGCTTCTTGTATAGCTATGCATTTGAAGTACTCTGCCATTATAATTGTGATTTTATATTTATTATTTATACAGCGTTTATGTATTAAAAATACACTTTTTTAAATCATTTAACATGATAATAAAAATAATATATTGAAATTGTATACAACTTTATGTCATGACTGCACTTGTTTACGCAGTGCACTAGGTTCAAGGTCACGCCGACATGCAAATTATAAAGGTTTATTAAATTCTAAACTTCTGGATCACATCCTAGGGCATCTGATTTCTATGATCCATGAGTGCAGCTCTAATTAAGAGATATTGATCAACACAAATTTTGATCAATCAAATTGAACTAATTGCACATGCTGTTGTAAATTTAGTTTAAAAACCTTTGTTATGCATTTTTAACAATTTTTACATAGTAGTGTAAATTGGCTTTAAATATAATGAACTTTGGTAATTATTTACCTTGACAAATTGGCACAACACAGTTTATGTAGTACTGGCACATTTGTAAAGGTTTTGAGTTTTTTAAGATACATTATGAATCAAAAATTTTGTATATTCATTATGGTATAAACAACTTGCTTAATAAGTCTTCTATCACAATATTTTAAGGATCGTAATCTACCAGCAAGACACTTAATATGATCATATCCTTCAGTTGTAAACATGTTTTTTTATTTACGACCTTTGCGGATTAACAGGAACATGCTTACATATTAATTTATCCAATATAAAATTATTTCATTTCATTTCATAGCCTTTTTAAGCTGAGTTAAAAATATTTTTGCATTACAATTTTAAGTTGCATTTTAAATTTTTACATTATATCTCTTAACTCAGTGTGCCTCTTGCCTTGGGCCTCCTCCAGATCTTTCCAGTGTGCTCTGTCAAGAGCTACTCTTCTCCAACATGATCCTGTAGTTAGCTTCAGCTTATTCTCCCATCTTTGATGTTGACACCCTCTATTCCATTTTCCATTATGTGGCTACCAATTGACAGCTACTTTGCTCCATTTTTCCGCCCCACGCAGCAGATGCCTATTCCATCTCCATTTCCACATAAAAACATATAATTTACTTCATATTACTCAAATTTCTATTCTGTTAACTTGGTAACTTCAGCTTGTCCCTAGGACATATGCCTCTTCCAGAGATTTCCATTTCTCTGTCTCTTGCTATTTGCCTTCTATACTCCTCCAGCAACATATTTAAAATTATCGAATTTCTTTGAGGGCCCTAGGGCATCATTGTTTGAAAACTGGCAATATTTCCCCTTTAGCTAGTGAAGCTTGTTCTTTAGCAGTAGTAGCTGGCTACCTTTACCTGTTCACCAAACCCAGTGAGGAGTGTCACTTGTTTCCTTCAGGGAGTCAGGGTTTTCCATGTAAGAATTTTGTTTAGGTATTTGTTTTTTCACATTGAAAGAGTTCTAACAAATTGAAATAACTTTAAGAGTGGCTGATTTGTATTCTAAATTTCTTACCATGTCAATTTAGGAACTCGTGTAGTTTTTTGTTTGTCAGTATATGTCACAACTTTTTAATTTTTCACTAACTACCCTTTGTCATAAAAGTTGGTGTTAATTTGTTGTTTTGTACGAGCAAGTACAACAGTGTGTTTTAAACATACATTATGTACATTTGAGTAGATATTACATAGATATACTGAAGGAAATACTAAACTTAGTAAACCTTTGATAACAAGTGATGATAGCTTTGATTTGTTGTCTTTGCCAGCCTGCCACTTCTCCATCCAGTTGCCTATACTTGTTGAGACTTGGAGACACAGAGCAGAAACAAAATTTTGAAAATGAACCAAATAATAAATAAGACTTACATATACATAAAGGACAATAAAATTTCTTAGATATAATATTCAAGACGTTGTTACAATCTATCATTCGAAAAATTTGTTTTTAAGTCTTTTGAAGGTGTAAATTCATTTTGTTGATTTTTTAATTGGGTCGCTTTTATACACACGTGGGGTCGCGGGCGGCGCGGGCCGCATCCTGCAAACACGCTTAGTTTGCCGGATCGAACGCTAATGGTTGATGTGTGTGTATCATCATAATTAACAAGTTTTGTGCCATGACTTTTTACAAAACATAATAAATTTACTAAAAATAAACTTTTAAGTTTTTTTTGGACTATCTGACACGTTTTAGGTCTGTATTTGGTATTAATTGTGCAAGCGTCACCTTCTCAACGACCCCTACCTCTGCTCCTTTTTGTTACCGCACAGAGCCATTACCGTTTAGATCAATCTATTTAAATATTCTTATTATTTTATGAAAGTAACCTCTGCTGAATTATTAAAAGTGACGTAACAAAAGTTGTTGTGTGTGTAGTAATATAGTCCTGGGAGGTTGTTAGCTTTTTTATAAATAACCCTTTATAATGGCGCACATAAACTGTTCTTTGTACGGATGCAATATTGGGAAAAATATTTGACTTACTAAGTAGGATTTAAATCACGGTCATGCTCCTGTGACAACCCTTGAATATCTGCGTACGACTGCCTACACAGGCGGCGGCGGTATCGCCGAACATCGAAGGCGTTGCGCGACTTACTACCCTGTCAAACCAATACACTCTAACATGAAAAATAGTATTTTGAGGAAATGCTGAGAAATTATTAGACTTACGAAGTTAATAATATAACAATATACATTTAACTTGTTTTCTTTTATTATACTTAGGGACGGGACGAACAAGTCGTGCGCCTGATGGTAAGAGAGAGACACGCCTATCCATAACCGTAGCAGTGTACTCAGAGCTTTAAATCGCAAAGATCTTAGGGGCACTGCCACTGCGCCCGTCAACCTGAGACATAAGTTATATAAGTTTATAAGTTGACAAGTCCCATGTGCCTGTAATTTCACCAGCACCCTTACCGTACCGGAGCGCAGTAATGCTGTTTGGCGGCAGAAATAAGTAAGGTGACAGTCATTGACCTTAGGTCAATGGTAGGAGTACACACATTAGATATCAATAAATTCTATCTACCTATTACAATTTTACTTTTCAAACATAATTTCTATTAAAAAAAGAGTGACTTTTTCCCTAGCACAGCCCAAAGATTTTTGTAATGATATTATAAAACTCTGTTCTGTATTGTGTTATATTATGTTGTAATACTGTGATATTAGTTAACAAATTCGCGCGTCATTTGTGTCA
>NW_020655619.1:8569-14680 GCF_003589595.1 Hyposmocoma kahamanoa | reverse complement strand
CTTAAAGCGCAACTTGTCTTTTTGGGGGACTTTAATGCCCATCAAAAGGAATGGTTGTTCCCAAACCAAAAAACCGACCACGCTGGAAGAGAGGCGCGGGTGATAGCATTTTTATTTTGGCATTAATTATCTACAAATTCTGCGTAAAATTTATCTATAAGTTGGCACTTGTTTCCTCGTAAAAAAATATAGATGTCTCTGTAAATCAGTCTGCTTTGCAACAGATTTTGTAAAACATTAATTTTATAAAATACACAAAATCCGTTCATTTTTATGGTTTCATAATTCTTATTTGAATTTTAATTGACTGTTTGAAATACTACATCACAATTTGCCTATAACAATTTCACAATTGCATTTCGAAAAGTTCCGTTTTCGATCAACTTTTTATGGACTATTATGTTATGGTTTCTAAAATTAATGGTAATTAGCTAAACGAGACAACTGCGAATCTTGTATAATTATTATACTAATTATAGTATTCACGAAGATTATCTTTACACCTTTGTAATGTATAACATTTTAAATTAATGTTCAACCAAGTGGGTCAAATAATACTGTTCTGTGATTGGCTGATATTTTGGTACATAAAATTGATGATATTTGCTAAATTAAAACATTTACGAGGTTTATATAATCGTTACAATTCTTTAAATATGTTTTAACAACTTATTAGGTAAACGTTTTAATTATCTTCAGCACTGTACAAATGTAAACGACTACTGTTTTGTGATTGGCCAAAATAGTGTGTGTATGAGTAAATTTTCAAAGGAGGTTTTGAAGGGTATAAAAAGGAATGTAAGGTTGGGGTGGCTCATTATAAAAAGTGCCGAACCCTGAACCAGGAAAAGTTAAGTACCTACCTTGTAACTTGTTTTACTGTTTTGCTACTGTGTAATTGTGTTGTGTAAATAGGACCAATGTCCCTGGGCTTTGGTATAGATTCAGTACCTAACGTATGAAATCCGTTATAAATACTTATTGTTTTCACTTGTCCATTTTAATTAGTTTTTTTTTTAGCACTTGGCTATAATTTTGTATTAACTAGTACCTTAAAACATATCAGTGCTTAAAACTAATCCTTGAGTTTTAGAAAGAATGCTATTAGTTTCACTTGTTAGTTTCACCTGTTATTTTTAAATCACTTGTAACATTTTTTTTGTTAGTTTAATGCTGGCATAATTGATTAAAACTGAATTATGTTTCAGGTAGTGATTCTGGTTTTAATTGCTTAGGTTTACTGTTATACTGTTCATTGATATTTTGTTTTACCCTACATTAAAATAAAACTTGGTTTACTAAAAATCTGCTTTTGAATTCTTTAGATAATTGACTTCCCTATATAATAGAGTTTAGTACTTTAGTAATAATTCTATGGATCCCCTAACACGGGCATGTGCTCTATCGTTAGACCTCACCCAGCTGGTGAGTTGCGCTACCAGGGTACCGGACGTTGACGACGACACAGCCAATTGCCTGGATCTTCTGCTGACAACCGATCCAGACCGCTATCAAGTATCGGTCTCACCCCCACTAGAGACATCCGATCACTGTCTGGTGAAATCTGTATCTGTCTACTCCCCACCCGATCTCAGTACGAGAAGTACTAGGAGGATTTGGCGATACAAGTCAGCAGATTGGGATGCGATGGGGCATTTCTTTGCATCTTATCCCTGGTGGCAACTGTGCTTCTCTTCTGACGATCCGACGTGCTGCGCGTCTGCCGTCTCTGAGGTGATTATTCGGGCTATGGAATACTTTATTCCGTATTTCGGAGTCTCCTCCAGCAGCAAAGCTCGCCCTTGGTTTAACGCTGATTGTGCTTCTGCGGAAACGCTAAAGCAATCTGCGTACCAGGCTTGGGCTGATGCTCGAGATCGCAAAGCACCGGAAACCCTCCGTTTGAAGAAAGCCTTTAAGCCGCTAGATCCTGCAAAAAAGCGATACGGAAAGCTCGCTTCGGCCGTATTAGTCGTCGGCCGTATTGAGGTTAGGTTAGTGTTATATATGCGGTTATATACATGTGTGTGTGGCTGCGGCCACCGTCCTCACTTTATTAGAATAAAGCAGTGCATTACCAGCCGGCGTTTGTCTCACTCGTTTCCCGTGCTCCCATACTTATCAGTGACGACGAGTACCCACATTAGTTTTTGTGAAAATGTCAAGTGCTCATTTTGGAACTTTAACTACTTTTGATCACAATTTGCAGTCATGGAAGTTGTATAAAAGTAGATTGTGCCAGTGGTTCACTGCGAACGGCATTAGTGCAACGTCGGATTCGACAGGGGAAAAAAGACAAGCGATTTTGCTGAGCGCATTCACCGAGAGCTCATACGAGCTTGCGGCGCACTTGGCGCTGCCCAAAGAGGTCCACAACGTGCCCTACACTGATATCATCAACTTGTTCGATGAACATTTCACACCGAAGCGTGTAGGGTTGTAACGTAGTAAATTAATAATATTTTATTTATTTTATTTAGGATGTATTCGGAAGAGTCCCGTGTCCAACAGTGGAACGTATACTTAGAGATATCGAACGAGAAATGCGCGCGAGCCATTTTTTATAGGGGACAACTGGTTCGGTTCCACGCCCCCCTTGCGGGGTATCAGGCAAGCCGCTGCGCTGTCCCGCTACCGCTTGGACGACGGCTCACTCCAAAATCTATCTTGAAGAGAGACGCACGCGCATTTTCTTGTAATAGCGATTTCCGCGAAGTTAATTTTTTTTCGTAATTTAAAGTATTTAAATCGTTTGTGTTTTTAAACCCACTCGTTTGGTATGTGTTGAACACGTAACTTTCTTTTACCTATATTATGCCTTCTTGTAACGCCTATTTAAATTGTAGTCGTAACGGTTTTTTTTTATTTTGTAATGTTTGTCTATTTTTGTAATTTGAAATGTTTTGGAATTTCCATGTTACTCCGTTCTGATTGTGACAATCACGCAACACTGCATTCATAACATGGTGCTTTTCCCCACCTCTTTGTTCGCTGCCGTTGTCACAATCAGGGGAGCAAACCGTGGACAGTGCTAACTGGACCAATGGGTATTCCAGGGTCCGAGGTTCCGGTACCTTATTACCGTTCTCCTCGTCGGCTGGCCTGAGCCTAGAGAGCGACACCGTGCCCCGGACATCTATTCGGCGGGCCCTCTCAACCCGCATCCCCGGACTTCATTTCGGTGGACGGATTTTTATTTATTTATTTATTTATTTATTTATTTTATCTTAGAGGGTACAAACAGCTTAAGTGCTATTACAATAGAAATTATATTAATAGTAGAAAAGCAAATAGTTCCCTACTGATAAATATTTAAGTAATAAAAATTGACACATTGAAAAACTCAGTACAAAAAATACATAAATACAATTCATTCTACTACAAACAAATACATAATAATATACAAATACATGTTATACAAACAAATTTATATTTATATTTAATAGTACTTGCTACCACTGCTACTTGCACAACTTAAATGTTAAAAAACGAACGCGACAATATATTCCTTGCGGACGCACTGCTAGTATTAAAAAGATCAAGATCAAAAAGGGTTGAAATTTTGTTAAAGTAGTTGCTTGCACGCCAAATAAATGAATTTTGTTTATAATTAGTTAGTGCGACAGGCAAGTGAATTGTAGTGATAGTACGAAGATGCTTTGTTGGAACCACTATGGAAATCTCAGATAGAAGTTCGGGGCAATCAATAAGGTTGGTAGTAATCTTAAGGAGATAGCTAATGTCTGCTATTTCACGTCGCAGCTGGAGGTGAAGAATATGGTGCCTTTTACAGATATCCAAATAATTACAGGAGAGGTATGGCTGATTAATTTTGTAGCACAAATACCGTAGAAATTTTTTCTGTACCCTTTCAATACGCGAAATATACGTGCCGTATCTTGGGTTCCAGATTTGTGAGGCGTATTCCAAACTACTACGCACAAGTGCACAATATAAAATCTTGAGTGTTTTTGCATCCTTAAAGTCTTGTGAACTACGCATCACAAATCCCAGTGCCCTAGTGGCTTTAGTGACTATAGTATCAATGTGCGTGTCAAAGAGCAGCTTGGAATCATGAACAACACCAAGATCTCTCACCGTAGATACCCTTTGCAATGTTTTTCCTTTTAGGACATAATCGAAATGGATGGCGTTCCGTTTCCGGCTAAAAGTGACGACACTACATTTTGAGGTATTCAGGTCCAACTCACTGCACACACAATAATCTTCAAGGCGAACAAGATCGGCCTGCAAATTTTCCGCATCAGATACACTGGTTATTTTAGCGTAGATTTTCATGTCATCCGCGAAACACAACAATTGAGATGAGCGAAGGGACAGACCAACGTCATTCACAAAGACCACAAATAGAAGCGGCCCCAGTAATGATCCTTGAGGGACACCACTAGGAACAGTTACCCAGCTGGAGATATAATTGTTGATAACAACTGCTTGTGACCGGTTATGGATGTACGAAGAGAACCATCTGAGTAAATCACCCCTAATGCCAATATTGGCAAGTTTTCGCAAAAGGATAGAATGCCTGATTCGATCGAAGGCCTTGCTGTAGTCCGTGTAAACGACGTCAACCTGAAATCCCTCACTCATTGCATCAGTTACAAAGTTATTAAGTAGTGCCAGATTAGAAACAGTGCAACGTCCTATAAGGAAACCATGCTGCGACGGACTAAAGTATCGACTCAAAGCTACGTATAGCTGATTGTACACAATCTTTTCAAACACTTTAGCTACAATACAAAGCTTAGAGATCGGCCTATAGTTAGTAATGTCCTGTTTTGGACCCCTCTTGTGTACAGGAGTTATATAAGCACGCTTCCAGATCATTGGTACTGAATGCTCATCAATTGAGCGTTTGAATAGAAGATAGAGAGGTAAGCCAAGCGATTTAGCACAACCAATCAAAAATGCACCAGGCATATTATCGGGACCCGCTGACTTCGAAGCATCCAAATTCGCTAACAGTTTTTCAACGTCAGCAGGACTAAATATTATTTTAGATATGTCAGAGACACAAGAAGTAGTGACTAGTGAGGAGTCATATAGATCCGGCAACCCAGCAGTACCATTATCTGTTGCAGTAAGAAAGGTAGAGTAAAAATATGAGGAAAAAGCATTACAGATAGTTTCCCCTGAATTAAACAAATGGTCACCGCTATTCATGCTGGACGGTATAGCATTAGATTTCGACTTTGATTTAATAAAGGACCAGAAATGTTTTGGATTATTGCTAATGGAATTTTCAACGGACTTAATATAGGCAGCATAACAATCTTTTTCTACGATTCTAGCTCGTTTACGTAACATTTTGAAAGACTCCTCATCAGATCTATTTCCATAAGTTTTAAATTTATGATGGTACTTAGATTTCTCCTTTAGAATTTTTATTAAGGCTGGAGAGTACCATTTTGGACGAGACTTGCTTGTTATTATTTTCACCGGAATGTAATTGTCACGAAGCACATCCATAGTCCTATAAAAATATTCAACGCAGTCGTCCAGAGATTTAGAGGAAAAAACCTGGATCCAGTCAATTTTTAGAATTTCAGTATTGATAGATTTATAGTCAGCTCGGTTGTACAAAAACTTTTTATGTGGGGCGTTATTCAACTTAGCTACATCAGCGTAATCAACTTCAATTACCAAAGCACCGTGATGGCGGTCTATCGGTACAAGTGCCTCGGAACTACAATCACGAACAACAGCGGTATCGTTACTCAAAACAAGATCCAAAATACGTCCATACCAGTTTTTAATACCGTTATATTGTTTAAGATTTATTAAATTAATTTCATCAACAATCAATATCTCGTCATTAAAACTGAGATTATTAGGGTCAAAAAAATAATCGCCAACCGTCGAGGGATTCCATTCGATTCCACTAAGGTTAAAATCACCGACTATTAAATATTTATCATTGGGAGAACCCAGCATAATGTCACCAACTGACGACCAAAAATAAGACAATTGTTGGGAGAATGAAAAACCCAAGCGCTGTTCACACAAATACAGTACACATAGGTGGAGCTTCACCGGCCTCGCGCCTTGATTTTTAAAAGTAATAGTTACCCACACATCCTCAGCACTCGAATG
>NW_020655619.1:0-8469 GCF_003589595.1 Hyposmocoma kahamanoa | reverse complement strand
ATTTAGACAGATATTACGAAAAAAAGTTGATGTTTTAGTGCGAAGGCCCCGCGCATTCTGATAATAAATACTTAAAGGTTTAGAATTAGCCATTGGACATTAAATACAGTGAAATTATTGAATAAAAATAATCTAAGTTTACCCCTAATGTTTAATGAAGTTTCTATACAATAAATGTGCGAAATGACTAGTTTATTATGATATAACGTTACCATAGTATTAAATACTACGCAACAAATAGTTATGTCAGCGCTTAGAGCACCAAAGTAGTCAGCGTATACAGTTTGTGCGTGAGTGCAGGCGAGAACGCGATACAGTGGGAGATTAAATATAATTGTGCAAACAAGTAAACATAGGCTAAGTTGATCTTTTGGACTATATAAGTACGTAATTGTCAAGTTATTAAGATAAACTTTCATCTTTACAAAAAATAATGCATTTTTTACAAGTATAATATCATTGTGACAAACAGTTCGGTTGGTAGCAGTTCGTGCGTGAGTGCAAGTGAGAACGTGATATAATGTAAAATTGGTGCGTGCGAGCAATATACTAGATGTCAGATTCAATTTACTCAAGTTTAGCAGGAGCGGCAAACAAAAGCCGTGCGCCCGATAGGTAGGTAAGCAAGTGATATGTTGTTGCAAGGATTCTAAAATTAAAATAAAAATAAAAATGGACGGGCAAATACTCTTTACCGCGTCATAATACATTGAAAAATTATTTAAAAAGATGCCTAATTTAAAAATATGATTGTGAATACATGCTAGGACACATTTTAGACAATCTTGTTTAAATCACTTTCATTAGAGATTATATGAGTAGGCGATGTGTCATTTTTTCGTATATGTATCTTGCAATACTTCACCCACACATAGCAGTAATTCTTCTTTTTGGCTACTTCCTTCACTCTTGTTAGTAATTTCTTAGTTTCGGGAATTAAGTGATCATTAATGTAAACTTGGCTTTCATCTCCTGCAAATCCGATATCCCGAGCCAGTAAACGTTTTTTAGCTCGCGCTGCGGCAACAAATTCTTCTTTAATATAGCGATTAATAAAGCTAATGACAATGGATTTGCTTTTAGAGTTATGTGTAGGCACTCGCGCTATGTAGTTGATATGCGTCTGAGGAAAGGAATAACCAATTGCTGTAGATATTTTTTCTGTTATTGTAAAAAGGTTTTCTGTATTGCGCATAGGTACACCCTTCACCTCCACATTGTTAAGCCTAGACCATTGTTCCCTGTGGGCATTATCTTTTCTAAGCGACGCTATCTCCTCAGAACTGACATTCTTTTGAGACTGTTGAATAGTGGTCACTTTATTTTCAACGGTAGCGATTCTGGATTCGAATTCGTCGAGTTTAGCACTGTTGAACTCGCAGGCTAATTTTAACTCAGAAATCTCATTTTTAGTGGACTTAACGTCATTGACAAGCTCCGGGAGTTTACTAAGAAGTACCTTTTGCTCGCGAAGTTCCATAAGTACTGTTTCAAGAGTTACTTGGTCAGCGGCAGCTGGCTTAGGGCTTGCGATTTTACATTGAGGACATCTCCATTGCGCTCTTCGGTCAGGACCCAGCTTCCGGTAACCAGCTTCAGATATGAGTGCACATCCGAAATCCAAGTCTCTTTTACAGCCGTTACAATACACTCCATCGGTAAACTGATTATTACAACTTGCGCACTTCATTTTATAAAAAGAAAAGATAAAAATAAAAATAAAATAGAAAATAACGAAAAATAGGGTAGTATGTCTGCGTATAGCAGAATGAGCGTACACGACTTAACAGACTGAGCGTTCAACGCAGTATGGTTCAACGCAGTATGCGATCAACGCAGGTCGGATCCGGTCCTGTCCCGGTTGCTTCAACCCCGGACGTTACTTCGGCGGAACAGCCAGGGGAGTACCAGCTGCTGGTCGTAGGAAGGCAAAAGTTCAGTGAATAACCGTTGGGTTTTAAAATAACGAACCGCGCCCAAATAAATTTTGTTTACAAGGGTATTCCTTCTTTTATTTAGAAGACCCCCCGTAACAGGGTTTTGTGAAAGGCACAATTTTTACAGCGCAATGCAATTACAAAACGAGTCTTACCCGCAATGGTCAGCTAGACTGCGAGGTCTCGCAGCGCATTGTAATTTTTTAAATATTGAAGAAGCGCTTACTTGACCGTTTTGTAATGGGCATGCTACCGAGTGGTGAAAAAGAAAAAATATACGCTCAAGACATAACTCAGCTAACTTTATCCAAAGCAGTGGAACTCGCCGAGAACATTCGATGCGCGCGGGCAAGCGCCGCCGCCGCGACCGCCGCCGGGCGCTATGGAGGCCCTGCTACAGCGCCCGCCGATCAGCTTTTCAAAATAGTTTGCAAAGTGAGCCAAAAAGTGAACCGGTTAAATCGAAGCGCACAGCGTGCGGGTCTACCTTTCATAGTGTCTCAACATGTCGTTTCGCGAAGTACGTGTGCAAAAAGTATAATAAAAAAAAAACTCTCTGCGTAGGATGTATAAACAAGTGATTTATATGAATACATACACGGAGGACGAGGACGGTAACGGTGATGACGGTGAGTTATTTCACATACGATCTGTTAGGTGTGAACATATGGTCGAATCGGTAAAAGTAAACATCATAATATTAACATTTGAAATTGACAGTGGATCAGCTGTAGCGGTTATATCTGATGTTACGTATAAAATGCATTTCAAAGACATACCATTGTCACCTACTAGAAAAAGGTTAATAACTTACTCGGGAGACCGATTAATTTCTATGGGCAGTTTATTATTATCAGTGGAATTTGCACGTAGCATTCGCTCACTAAACGTGTTTGTCGTGCGTGACGGCGGCCCGCCATTACTGGGCCGCGACTTTATTTCTGCGTTTAGACTGCAATTAATGCCTGTTAATTACTGTAATGTGTTAGACATTACTATTGAAAGGTTTCAGCAGCAATATCCGCTCTTATTCTCGAATATATTAGGATTGTTTAATAAATATAAAGTAAACTTAAAACTAAAAGAAAATGCGCAACCGGTATTTTTCAAGGCTCGTCCTATTGCTTTTTCCCTACGCGAGGCTGTCGAAAAAGAAATTGACCGATTGGTCAACTTAGGAGTTCCTCAACCTATAGAACATTCTGAATATGCTTCACCTATAGTCCCAGTTTCAAAGAAAAACGGTACGGTGCGGTCATGTGCCGACTACTCCGTTAGTATTAATAAACAGCTGTTAGTCGAGCATTACTCACTTCCTACAGTGAATGAATTGTTTTCTAAACTGTACGGAGGCGAGAGATTTACAAAATTAGATCTGTCTATGGCGTACAACCAATTCGAGTTGGACGAGCAATCTCAGAATTTAACGTGCATTAACACGCATCGGGGCTTGTATAAATTGACAAGATTGGTGTTCGGGCTGGCGAGCGCGCCAGCTGTGTTTCAGCGTGCCATGGAGTGTGTGTTGGCAGGCCTGGATGGCGTGCTCTGCCTACTCGACGACGTGCTCGTCACGGGTCGTGACACCGCTGAACACCTCACTCGCTTAAATGTAGTATTGCGTTTACAAGAAGCGGGATTAGTTTTGCAACGTGAAAAGTGTGAATTTTTTGAAGAAGAAATTAGCTATTTAGGCTACACTATTAACCGAGAGGGATCAAAAAAAATCACCTGAAAAGGTAAAGGCTATAGTAGATGCGCCGGTGCCGACAAATGTCCATCAGCTGCAATCTTTTTTAGGACTAAGTAATTATTATAGGAATTTTGTGCCGACGGCTTGAATTATACTCAGCCCTTTGTATGATTTATTAAAAAAGGCAAGAAGTGGGAATGGACTGACGAACATAATAATGCTTTAAAAAAAATTAAAACTTACTTAGAATCAGACCAGGTTTTGACACATTTTAACCCAACCGCAAAATTGATTTTGACCGTAGACGCGTCCCCAACTGGGTTGGGCGCGGTTTTGTTATTAAAAGGCGCCGACGGCGTCGAACGGCCGATTGCGTTTTCCTCGCGCACCTTCAACGTCGCCGAAAAACGTTATGCGCAAATACAAAAGGAGGCGACCGCTATCATTTACGGCATTCGTCGCTTTCGCCAGTATTTGTATGCCCGGTCAAAACCGTTTGTGCTTCGAACGGATCACAAGCCCCTAATTTCCATATTTGGTCCACATAAAGGTATCCCTGAAGTTACAGCAAATTGCAAAGATACGCGCTATTTCTAAGTGGTTACAATTACGTAATAGAGTACGTTCGCAGCACAAACAACAGTGCGGACTACTTGTCGCGCGCTAAAATGCCCGAGTGTACCGACGCCGTGCCGAGCGGCGCGCGCGCCGATCCTGTTGCCGCCGCGCTCGTCGACAGGGCTACGTATGTATTTTTTTTTTAGTTTTGTCACGGATGCTGGTAGCATGCCTGTGACGGTTCATGAACTTAGGAAAGAAACTGAAAGGGACGCGATTCTAAATATTGTAAGTAGGTATGTAATGAACGGTTGGCCTAAAAAAATTTCAAATTTACAATTGAAACCATATTATGAATGAATGAATGAATGAATGAAATATTCTTTATTGCACATAAAAATTAAAATTAAAATCCAGTACAATAGCTTAAGTATAATAGTAGTAGTAAATCAATGTGCTACAGACGGCCTTATTGCTATGTAGCAATTTCTTCCAGGCAACCTTAGGATAGACATTTCGGATATGCAAAAGAGGTGCAACCAAAGAATATCATCATAAGTATACTACATAATAAGTAATAATAAAAATATATACATATCCATAGATAGATATACATATACATAAAAATAACAATAATATTACTAATACATACATAACAATAAATACACAATAATATTAAATGCTTATATACTTTTAAAAGAAAAAGAAAAATGAAGCACAAATGCAGGAAATAAATGAAAGGATAGTAGAGGACCGACGAAATTTAGGAGTTGAGGAAGTAATCCTTGACACGTAGTTTGAAGGAATCAAGAGAAGGGGATCGTCGAATCGATTCAGGGAGATAATTCCACAATCTGATCGGAGAAATGATAAAAGAGTTGGAATAAAAGTTAGAGGTATGAGAGGGCAAGTTAAGTAAGAGAGTATCAGAGGAGCGAAGGGGACGACGGAGTGTAGAAGAGTCGAAAGTAAAGCGATCTTTAAGATAAGAAGGCGTAAAGGGATAGAACAGAATTGAATAGAGAAGTGAAAGGATATGAAGATCTCTACGCCGATGGATGGGCAGCCATTTAATTTGTGCGCGAAATTGGGAGACATGGTCAAATTTACGTAGTCCGAAGATGAACCTAACACACATATTTTGGAGCCGTTCCAATTTATTGAGCAGAGTTACTGACAAATCTGGGTAGCAAACATCTGCATAGTCCAGTGTCGGGTGAAGAATGCTCTGGGTCAGAGTAATTTTGGTTTAGTCGGCAAAAAGTTTTTAAGCGTTCTCAGAGAGAAATGCACACTAAACACCTTCCTGCTAACCTCAGCAACTTGCGGTTTCCAAGTCAGACATTTATCAAAAATTACCCCCAAATTCCTGACTGTATACAGGATATATACATAGGAGTATAAGGAATACAGACACCATCGAAGACCGCAGGGGGTAAGATTCTAGATTTAAACGAGAATTGAACCAAGTGCTACCTATAATAATCGATTGTGTTATAGATGGGTTAACTTTAAGGCCAAAGGACTGACTCCATTGACGAATGGATTCAAGGTCCACATTGGTAGTATTAATGGCACGTGGTAAGTCTTGAATAGACGACTGGGTGTAAATCTGGAGGTCATCAGCATAAAGATGATAAGAAGAAGTGAGGGATTGTGTGATAGAGTTCATAAACAAAGAAAATAAGAGAATAGAATAGAATAGAATACGTTTATTTGCCAGAATACAGTAATTACATAGGTCTTAAATAAAATTAGGTACATTGTATTCAATCTGCAAGCAGATGTGCAAATATTAATAGGATTTCTTGTTCAGTCTCTACCATTAATTAATTACACTTCGGATTAATTTATATTTGCATTTGAAAATTCTAAATATTCTTTATTAGTATAAAAGCAATGTGTCAAAAGCCATTTTGTCAATTTTAATTTAAATGTATGTCCTTGCAATAATTTAATTTCACTTGGTAAATTATTATAAATAATAACACACATGTTAAAACAGTTTCTTTTATAAATTGCTTTGTGGCAACGAGGTTGGTACAAAAGATTCATGATTTTAGCTCTAGTTTGCCTTTGAATGATTTCACCACGTGTTTTAAAATATTGAGGATAGGTCTTGACAAATACGCATATATCCCTAATATACATACATGGCAAAGGCAGTATGTTGAGTTTTTTGAACAACGGTTTACAACTATCGTCAAACCACGCACCGCAGATCGCCCCAATTCACTTCTTTTGGACCTTAAACGCTCTTTCTAGATCTACTGAGTTGCCCCACAGTACAAGACCGTAGCTGAGCACGGAAGAAACGTAGCCGTGATAAGCCGTCAATGCAGCTTCATGAGAGACAGTTTGTCTTAGCCTTCGTAGAGCGTAAACAAATCTATTTAGTTTCACACAAATCTGCTCAATGTGTTCTTTCCAGCTAAGGTGTTTGTCAATTGTTAATCCAAGAAAATTAAATGTGTCAACTTCGTCTACGGTATCAGTATTGTATTGAATTGTGATTGGTATAGAATTTGAATTATACGATCTAAATGTCATAAATTTAGTTTTGTTTATATTAATATTTAAGTCATTAAAGTCCATCCAATTTACTATATCTGTCAGTCCTTTGTTTATATCCGTGTTAAATGTCGTTTTATCTTTGCATTTTATCATAAGGGTTGTGTCGTCAGCAAATTGTATACATTTATGGTTAGTCGCTTTTGGGAGGTCGTTAATATATAGAATGAACAACAATGGGCCTAGCACGCTACCTTGAGGGATTTCAGCATTACTCGCTTTAAAATTTGATCTATAGGTTAGTTTTTCAAATATAGTACTGTACTTGTTTCTACTAATTCCATTTATTTCTGTATATTGCGATCGATTTTGTAAATAGCTCTCTAACCATTCAAGGGCTCTCCCCCTGATACCATATATCTCAAGTTTGTGTAAAAGTTTTGAATGACTGACAAAATCAAAAGCTTTACTCATATCAAGAAAGACGGACATTACAGGGGTAGAAGCGTTAATACATTGCGTTATATTACGCAACAGCTCAAAGCATGCAAGAGTTGTAGAGCTACCCTTTTGAAATCCGAATTGAGAACGGCTTATGATTTTATGTTTTTCTAAAAATGCATTCAATCGAGTATGTACAGCTTTTTCGAATATCTTGGATAGAGTCGGGATTAGAGATATTGGCCTATAATTATTTGGATTTTACTTGTCACCTTTCTTAAAAAGTGGTTTGACAACACAAATTTTTAATTGTTCTGGAAAAAGGCCATCGCTAAAAGATAAATTTATTATATGTGTAAGTGGGTAACAGATACAAGGGGCACATAGTTTAAGCATTTTAGTTGTTATATCGTCGTAGCCACTGGATTTTGTGTTTTTTAACGACATAATAATGTTATATGTTTCCTTTTCGGTAACCGGTTTAAGAAACATTGTGTGGAAATTTTTACTTAGATTATAATTTGGAGTAAATGTCATATGGTTTTGAGTCAAGTTATCTTTATTTGTCATATCAATAAAATAATCATTAAAAATATTGCAAATATCAACTGGGTTTGAGTATGTCACGTTATTATGTCGTATGTGTGTAATGTCATTTTTATTAATATTGTTCATTATTGTAGATGAAATTGTATTCCACGTCGCTTTACATTTGTTTTTATTGTTGTGTATATAAATATTATTATTTATTCTCTGAGCTTTTAGGATACACTTTCTTAAGATATTATTATACAATCTGAATTTATTTGTATTTATTTGTTTGTTAGAGCTTGACGTCCTGTATTTTAAATATAACAATCGTTTTGTTTTGCAGCATTTTTTAAGACCTTTTGTAAGCCAGAGTAATTTTTTCGGCCTATCACTAATTTTAACTCTTAGTTTTGGAAAACAAAGTTCATAAAAAAGACGTATCAAATCGTAAAAGTAGTCAAAAGCTCGAGTTACCTTATCTGAACCAAAGACATCAGAAAAAGAAAGTGCCGAAATGCAATTATAAAATTTTTTAATATTGTCAGAACTATAATCGCGCCGCAGTTCATACCATGTAGTGATACCTTTTTGTTTCCCGGTCTTCAGGGTTATGGTTTGCGCAGTTTCGTGGTCAGAAAGCGCAAGAAAGAGAATTTCCGCTTTAACTGATTTTATATTGCTCGCAATCAAATCGATACACGAGTTTAGCCGCGTTGGTGAGTTTATGTGAACATTAAAATTATAATTTTGAAGCAAACTCAGGAGATCTTTGGAAGCTGTATTTTCCTGCATTATATT
>NW_020655618.1:21295-41272 GCF_003589595.1 Hyposmocoma kahamanoa | reverse complement strand
CACTTTTTAGCGCGGACCCGACGTCCATATAATTGTAAGTCAATGGTTGAAATATTAAAAAAACCCTCTCCTGTAAAATATGTTTTCTGTCGCTTATACTAAGTTGGCGGTAATGGCCCAATATATTGGAAATTCCATTTTTCGTAAGCGTCATCTTAATCTATTTTGTTATTTAGGGCGTTTGCGTCATCCAATACATATTCGTTGCGAATGCGAGACTGTACAAATCTAGAAAAGTCGGACTCACTTCGATTGTCGCTTGTGCACTAAATCCGAGAAAATACGAGTATCGCTTGTACACCTAGAGATGTTGATGATTGAGCGGTATATGAAAAAACTTAGTTAAGTTTATGTTATACTGGAATGTTTTGTTTTTTTAGTGCTTTAAATGTAATAAATAAATAAAAATAAAAAAAAGATGAAATTATCCCTGTGACGTTTCGGACTGTTAATTCCTAATATAATATAATTTAACACTTTCGGACCCGCTAACGTCTTATGACGTAAATGTATGAAAATGTTATGTGACACAACGTCTAAGCACGTCTCACTTAAATATGCTTTTATATCCACAACGTTTATTAACGGCCTAAAAACGAAGTAAATTCTATTGGGTTCATTTTTGCGCCGCAATACTTGAAATTTTTACATGCTTAGAGCCATAACGAATCAACTTTTGGCGCCATTTTGCACACATCTTTCGCATCACACATACATTCACGCACACATCTACAACGTCTATACACGTCGCTCGGAACCGCAACGCCCCGCGCCTCAGTCGCTGTGCGCCGCCGCAGAGGTCACGCGTGCCGATAGTGTTGATGCGAACAATTTACTGATAAATCGTAAGTTTTATGCAATTGTTTTTGTAAAAATTACGTATTTTCAATACAGATTACCTTTGATGGAGTTCATATACCAATATTATATAATGAGAACCATCACATGTACTCGTAGTTATCACTAAAATTTATTTATTTAGATCTGTCATCGTAAAATAGTTGAGCCAATAAACAACATCGTATTGTTTTAGATGGATAAAAAGCCACAATGTAACAAGGAGTCACTCAAACTTTTTGAAGATGCTTCATCCCGGGAAGCGACGCCAGATCCTTTCAGCGACGATGGAGAATACGGAAGTGACCAGGATTATGATCCAGGGCTGGAGGCATCTTGTGACAGCGACAGCTCAGTGAGTTACACACGGCCTTCTTGTTCCAAACCAACGACGTCTAAGGTTGAAACCTCGGCGTCAGATAAATCTAGTTCTGAGAATTCTGTATGTTCTGCAAGTTCTGGAAGTATTTTTGACTTTCGTAACCGTTGTAAAAGGCAGAAAATTCTAACAAATAGTATACACTCGGATGAGGCGAATGAATTTCTGCCGGGTGAGTTGGAACATAATCTACCTCCAGCATCCACGTCGCCTTTTGAAATCGGGGATATCGCAACACCTCCTGTTTCCCCAGAAGCACCAGAGAGGGATGATTATCCAGCTCCTTTTCCATCGCCGCCTATTCGTGAATCGCCGCCGCTTGCAGAAAGGGATAACAATCCGACACCTCCCATTATATCGCAAGCCGCAGAGAGATATGGTTACCCAGCTCCTGTCCCATCGCCGCATATTCCTGAAATGGAAGAAAACGTAGCTTCTTCCACGACATCGCAACCTACTTCGCCACTGCCTGCATATAATGATGTGCAACGCACAAGTCCTCCAGATGTTGATTGGCAAAACTCAACAACAGATATTCCGACGTTTGACTTCGACAATATTTCTGAAGGTATTCAGTTTGAACTCGGTTCAAATATTTCGGTCGTAGACGTCTTCAATAAGATGTTTCCCTCAAATATTGTAGACTACGTAGTTACTTCTACAAATGCGTATGGTAGAAAACTGTGTTTCACAAACAGACCGACGACTAGGAATTCACGCAGGTACCGTTACAAAAACACAAACCGTGAAGAAATTTTAAAATTTTTTGGCTTGTGTTTATTAATGGGACAAGTGACTGTTCCCAAAAAGAAAAAACTCTTTACGTACAATGATCCGCTGTACTATCATCCGATTTTTCATTACACTATGTCTGCGCGAAGATTCGAACAAATATTAAGATGCTTATGCGTTTCTGAAGGCGATGCTAAAGGCAAAGACAAAATTATTAAATTCATTGATGCTGTAACCAACAACTTTCGTGAATGCTACAGTCCTGGAAGGGAACTGTCTTTGGATGAATCAATGCTGTTGTTCAGAGGTCGTTTGTCTTTTAGACAATATATTAAATCTAAAAAAGCGAAATATGGTATAAAATTTTATGAATTAACTACAGCTGACGGATACGTTCTGAATATAATTATGTACGCCGGGAAAAATGATGAGGATGAAAACGTTAGAGGAAAAAAGACTGAACAACTTGTGATGCGACTGATGAGACCTTATTTATTGAAGGGGCATTGGCTGTTCATGGACAATTACTATAATTCAGTTACACTATCTCAAAAACTATTGGACTTAAAAACGCATACAACAGGAACTCTGAGGAGTAACAGAAAAGACAACCCGAAAGAGTTGATAATGAAGAAATTAAAGAAGAATGATCATTTTTGGCTTCGTAAAAATAAAGTGTACGTATCGAAATGGCAAGACAAGAGATCGGTTCTTATGGTTACGACTTTAAATCATCCCAAACTCGTAGAAGTTTCGAACAGGCGTGGACAGAATCGTATGAAGCCGCTTGAAATTAGCATCTACAACCAATTTATGGCAGGAATTGATAGAACAGACCAAATGGTGTCTTATTATTCCTCACCCCGAAAAACATTAAGATGGTATAAAAAGGTATTCTTCCATTTATTAGACCTTGCGGTATGGAACAGTTTTTATGTATACAGAAAGTATTGTAAAAATAACAGCAAATCTTACGAATTCAGAAGTTTTCGAGAAGACTTAATTAAAGTGCTCATAAAAATGCCTCCAAACTTAAAACCAGAGATGCTAGTAAGTAGAAACAAATATGACAACCGACTTAAAGACAGGAGTAACTTGTTACAATCAGCGAATATTGAAAATAGTGGTCATTGGCCAGAAAAGATACCAGTAAGGGAAAACTCGAAAAAAAAAACCTACTACTTGAAATGCAAGATGTGCTCCCAAAAGAAGATAAGGAGAGAGACGAGTCTCAGATGCAAGGGTTGTGAGGAGAAGCCAGCATTATGTGCTGTTTGTTTCGAAGAATGGCATTGCCGTACTTAATTCAGGTTGAATTAAATCAACATAATTAATTATTAATAATTGTGAAGGCTGATTTCCTATGTTCTGACTGATTAGATTTTATGTAGGATAAGATGTCCCTTTAAAGGAGTACAAATACCTGAGTTGAGTATAATTATTTTTATATATTGTAATTATTTATAATATTGTTATTATTGGAATTATCGAAAATGATTATGTTTAGCGTATTTTTCTGTAATAAACACTACGAATGTGAGAAGACAAATTCTACTTCATTACTATTCAACGTTATCTCTAAACATGTAATTTTAATATTTATAAAATAAATACCTAGGTTTAGTTAAAACACTTTAATATAGTGACAAAATAAAAATGACATTTTAGATAATGATTATGTTTTGCGTATGTTTCTTTTATAAGCATTACGGAATTTAAAAGACAAATGTTATTTTATTTCTACTCTACTTGATCCCTTAATGTGCCATTCTTGTAATTTGAATATAATTACTAATTAGTAATAAATAAGTGCCTCAAAATAACTGTTTTTATTATTTTACTAAATAATTATACATATTAGATGTCTGTTGTCGTCTACTGGTATCAGCTTTGTTCTTTTTAAAAGAGTATTATTGAATGATAGAACATGTTCCAACGTCGACGTCATTAGAAGTTGTTATAAAATATAAAAAATTAAATTTATAGTATGCGACGCAACTTCTATTGCCGTCAACGTGATAACACGTTGTTTCCTTATTCATACGAACTCAATTCATTGTTTGTGACGCAACGTTTATAGACGTCAACGTGATCAGACGTTGTGTCTAAATTTCCTGCCGATATTTCGACCGCATACAGCACAACGTCATTTGCCGTCGACGTCGCTTGACGCTTGTGTCGCATTTCAAATCACCATAGCACACCCGGAAAGCAGAACGTTTTATGACGTAGTCCAATTTGTATGGAAGAAAACTGTGTCACAAAGTGAGCATCTGACTAAAGCGGCGGGGGGCCGAAAGTGTTAATATGTTTGAAAACTATTCTGCCATATCATTACTGTGACAACTGCGCTCCAATTGGCTAGCCCGAGTTCGAAACAATTGGCGGGTGTCGTCAATCGGTGTTGTCAACTGTTTCACTTCAAAACGACCAGTTAATTGGAGCTTTGCTATAATGGATGAAAATTGCAAAATTACATATTTAATATTGAATTACCAATGAAATGTCATTTCGTTTGTTATGTAATTAGATATTTTGCTGTTTTTCCCACACCACCGAATAGAACAGCACGGCATTGTTAGAGATATTATCTTTATTACAATAAATACAGAATATTTTTTTGGAATATACGGAGACGTACACACAGGCCAGTAGTTGGCCTGTCTATATTTCAGTGCAAACGAGAGTTCATATTTATAAGAGCTGTATCGCTAATGTGTTACCAGGAATATATGGCCCTTATTTCGTCTCTTTTTCTGGTTTACTCGATGTAAATAGTTAATGACTAATACCATCCAATGATAGCGACTGTGGGACGTTTACTGCGCATTTATTTGACACGAATTTCATTGCGTTGCCGACGCGCAGCGACCGCGTGCTTCTAACGGTCATGGCAAAGTATACTCTATTTATTTAACTTCTACATTTTAACTTAAATGAGCACCCCGGGTGCTCGGGCGAGGATGGTTTGTCTTTTTTAACACGGCAACCGTTCGGCTAACGAGAGACGATCGCCCGGTTGTATTATTCAGAGGAAATTAAATGCCTAGTAAATAGAATTCAGATTCGCTATTAATGTACGTGAAAGCGTACCAACTGGGTGGTCGCGCGACGATCACGCAAAACCTTTCGTGTCGTGTAGCAGCGCGCTAAAGAGCCCATAACATTGGAGAGTTTGAAAAAACAAATATACGCGATTTAAATTACAGCTGATGCAACATGTTTCCATCGACATCACAACGTTCGGTCAAGTAACTACCAAAGTAAACATGTTTAGAGAATTTCTTTTGACAAAACTCAATTTTCTCACATTCACGTAACTACCAAAATTAAGTATTCAAATAGACTCGAATTAAGTCTAACCCACTTACGGGCACATAAACATACGGTGTCACGAATCGTATTTAAAATTCTATTTGATTAATAACGAGTTCAGTTTAGCTGTTCACTCGACCACGCCCGCAGATCACTGAAACTTTAAACAGCCTTAACGATTGGTCAAATATCAGTTAGCCGTAATTCATAGTTGCTTTGTTACATTTCACTTAGGGCAAGGCATGGCTAATTCGTAGGCACATTAGTTCGTTCTGTTTAGTTTAAGTCTGTAAAAAAGTTTTGTGCAATGATAGTAAATTACCGGGCAACAGTCGTTTTCCTGTATTGTGAGCTTAACTTTCTAGGGTTGCACACTAACCATAAAAATACTTATTGACAAATGTCGATTGATAAATGGACTTTGATTATGACCCTTGCCTTTTTCTGTATGCGCGTAACAAATTGCATTTTCATATTTGCTTCTTTATTTACTGCATTATGCCTTATACAGTAAACAAAGTTAACGTGAACGTTTTTGGAAACCCTTTTGGGCTCGTTTTATTTATTGTTTACATACACGTTCTATAACACATAATTTGAAATTACACAGCACTTCGGATGTTAAACTTTTTTTTCATGACAAGCAGGCAAAGTCGACCGTAATGTCCTGAACTGTATCCACGAGCTTTTTCATTGCATTACTGTCCTAGGGCTATAATAGATTTTAAATTGTATTTTAACTGAGTCTCTAGTGTTTGTTTTTATTTTATTGTTTAATTTAATTTTTATTAATTAATTTATTTATTAATAATTAATTTATTAATTTTATTTTTATTGTTAATTTAATTTCATTTGTATTTAATTTATTTTATTTGAACTTGAATTTAATTTAATTTATTTAATTATCTAATGTAAATGTGTGCGCTTTGAATTTCGTATAATAATAATATGGATGTAATATTCGTAATTAAATGATTTGATTTACACTGTACTTCTCTTGTACGCCAAGATTAAGCAAAAAGTTATTAAAATTCGGAATCTGTTTCGCATTAAGCTTCAAGCATAGAAAAAAAAACGAAATATTTGCAATTTAAGCATATTTTACATTTATTTTGAACCGACCTCAAAAAAGGAGGTTCTCCATTCACTATGTTCTTTTCTTTTTTTTGTATGTATGTTACGCAATAATAAAATAATATAATATAGTTATAATAAAATTTAGGCGCTATTTATAAAAATGAGTCTTCATGTGTGAACAGCCACCATTAGAGGTGGATGATTTCTTTCAAAATTAAATGGGACGACAACGGCGATACTCTCTTTCCAACAAAAAAAGAATCATCAAAATCGGTGCTCAAATGCCGTGAGTTATCGTGTAACATACATTAAAAAAAACATACAGTCAAATTGAGCATGCACCTCCTCCTTTTTGTAAAGTCGGTTAAAAAGTAATAACACTGAAATGTCAATTCATTCAATCCATTATAATAAAAGTCGCTTTCACAGTATTTATCAGTGTAATATATCAAAAATAGATGGGTTACAGAATTATTATAACACAATTAAACTAATCTTAGCTAATCTCGCTGCTCCTTACCGAATGAACGTCCATTTTTTTTTACCAAAAATCAGTGTTGCCATTATTAAAACTTTAATCTCCACAAATTACTCTGACCATCCAAACTAACACTCGTCCATCTTGACGCCGTGCATGTCCACATGCACATAGCCAGGATGAATCTAACACTATTATCAAAATTCATACTTTTAATTTTTTTAATTATCGAAAACTTTTTATCGATATACCACTACTTTCTTTTTGGGGTAACGACGTTAACATCTCATTACTGGGATTATTATTTTATCATTAAACAACGAACGTGAATTCGTGTTTGTGATTTCGGCATCCAAAACTAACGTCATCTTGTTCACTCGCTACTGATGTTAAATGTAGGTACGTACTTACCGACAACATTTTGTTTAACGTTATATCGACCCTGGAAAGGTAAAACGTCTGGCGTGCATTTGGAAAGTATTACAGGAGAATGATTTAGAGTCGTTCAGTAGCGTAGAGCTTCTTGTGAAGGAGTCCGTCCAGGGAAGTACTGCCACCTTACCTATTTCTATCGCCAAGCAGTAACGTAAACATTTACAGGCACATGGGACTTGTCAACTTATGTCTCAGGATGACGGGATCAATGGCAGTGCCTCTCAGATCTTTGCGATTTAAAGCTCTGGGTGGCACTGCAACTGTTATGGACAGGTGTGTAGCTTACCATCAGGCACGACTTGTTCGTCGTCCCGTCACTTGATATTATAAAAAAAAAGAAAAATGAAATAGTTTTTTTTTTTAAGAAAGGGAAACTCATAACTCTGATTTTATTGCATGGAAAAGTAGATAGTTCCTGCTTCTCCATATAACAAATAAAATTAGAGCAATTGAAATTGCTTAGGACCCATCTCTTGTAACATTTTCCAAACGCACGATGGACGTTTTACCTTTCCAGGTCCGATATAATGATTATATAAACGAGAGAAACTTGTCATTAGCTTTATTTTTAGCCTATATACTATATAAAATATCTTATGTAATGCCTCTGGTATTCTTCAAAAATTAATAAATAAATACAGTCCCTTGGTTTTACTAACATATGACTTTCCAATAGCAAACGTACGATATAATTTTTGAACAATAGTAGACCCGCAAACGATACGCGGGCGTTCTAAAGCTCTTGAACGTTTAGTGGCACTTAGTTCAAAATATGGTATTGCAGAAAGTCTCCGTCCGAAAAGCATGACTTGAAATATAAATACTTCAAAACCGATGTTCCTTGTGGTGAGTCTTAGTTGGGTTGTCTCTAGCGACGTGTTCAGATCGCACGGTGACATCCCTAGTTATTTTTATAATACTAAATGACGGAACGAACTAGTATCTGGTGATAAGCGACACGCCATATAAGTCATAAAGATCTGACGGGTACCTACTGCCACTGCGTCTGTCACTCTGAGTCATAAGTTGACAAGTCTCATGTGCCTGTAATTTCTCCAGCACCTGTACTCTGCAAATCCGGAACGCAGTAATGCTCATATTACTGCTTGGCAGCAGAAATAAGAAACTAAACTAAAAATAAAGACTAGACTTAGGCTAGGTTTCTACGACTATGCTGTGTATATTCCTAAGATTCAGACATAGCGTCACGTTTATATGGGGTACAGCTATGGAGTGGAAAGTTGTTTTCAAAGCGAGAGATAATGTGTCCCATATATGTGTGCATTCTCCTTCATCGACTTTATCGTCACTTTCCATCAAGTGAGATGGAGGTGAAATGCTGCAAAGAAATAAATACTGAAAAATAACAAGCTAATCCTTTTAAGCTATTTTAAAATCGAATACATTCGCCCAGTTACAAGAGAAGAAAGTTTTCGCGCGGCCGCCGCGCGGCGACCGCCCAGTTATCACGCCTTCATGTACATTAATCTGAATTCTATTTATTATGCAACATCGGTAGGTCAATGGCAACATCATTTAAAATTCTCTCAATAAAATAACCTATAAATAGGTCGTCGGGCCGCCACGATGACCAAATTCAAGCCAGGCTAGCCCGTGTGACCGGAACGCTCATTTAAATTAAAACGTAACAGCTAGATAAATAGAGCGTATTTTGCCATGACTGTTAGACGCACGCGGTCGCTACGCGGCAGCAAAGCGCACTCCGCACTTATACCGCGCGGCGACCGCGCGGGGTTAGCGCGATGAAATTCAAGTCCAATAAATGCTCCCTAAACGTGTTATAGTAAACGAGTTTATTTTTATTTTTAAGTTTCAGTTTTCTTTTAGTCACTTCTCTTCTGCATCCGTAGCTGCACCATACTGAACTGCCATGCAGAGGTATCGGATTCGATTCCCGTACCGGGAATGATATTTGTATGGTCTACATTTATTTATCTCGCCTACAATTGTTTAGGTGTAATTTGTGACTGTCTATATGTGTGTCGATGGCACCCGCGATACAGGGTATTCCTAGTGAAGAGCTATGAGCGTGCGACTTATTATTATTATTATATCTATTTTAGACTCTCGCCTCTACCAAAGCCTAAAATATTAATTTTGAATTTTTATTGTAAGGCTCAACTCACACTGGCGTAGAGTCGAAGCGTCATATTTTTCGCCTATAGCATATTCATCTCTATTTTCTCATTATTAAGGTGAAGGTAAATTTTGTTATGCCAACTAAGTCACGGAATTTAGAACCGACAACAAGCACATAGAAAAGTTAGGTTCGCTGGTTCGTTCCGTGGCTTAGCGTGTGGCACAGTTTGCTAGAAGACGTCGGTTCGAATCCGGCCGGATCGAAGAAATTTTTTCTAATTGTTCGATCCTTGTATTAACAATTATGATATAAGCCTTGTTGCACCCTGAGATATAAGCACTTTTTAACTCCAGTTAGGTTTTTTCCTTTTTCTTCAAACAATTTAAAAACTTAACTAGAATATTTTTACCACAACCTATACTTGTCGTTAATTCATACTGTCTAGATCAGAAAATAGTGCAATATAGCAAAAGGTACCCTTAACTCAGTGAAAATATATTCTGAAACTAGAACTACTATTTAGCCTTCTCATTCGTAATAGATTTTATTTTTAAATTAGTGTTCGACGTGACGTGAGTTACTTGAAAAGACGATCGAGTACGTTCGGGCCCAAGTCTGCTAATTTTAAATGAGCTTAGTTGTGTGTCGGAGTGTCAGTGGTAGGGTTTTGTACGTTAAGTATTCTAGTAAAAGTTAAAAGAGGCATATCAGTCTAGCCATCGAGCTACTATTCAACTGCCATTGGAGTTCTTGGATTGCAAGAAGCAAAAGAATCTATGCGAGCGTGCTGTGCGGAGTTGTGTACGAGATGATAATGTATCGAGTCGTCTGTTGTTGGTTAAAGTAGCGGAATCAAGTGAAATAATTGTTTTGTTGTAGTGTTGAGTGCTTTTTCATAATTATTTGTTGGAGAAACAGTTGCCGAACCGAGAAGACATCGCACTCGTTTAGGAGTTTGCGGGTTGGATAATCGAAAGGACGGAAATTGATGACTTTAGGAACAGCTCTCTGCGCTCTTTCCAGGTTTACCAGTGAGGTCTTATGTGCACCGCCTCAGGATGTAGTGCAATAAAGTAGCAATGATTTGAGAAGGCGCTGCTACATAATATATCAATTTTCGAACTCTAGAAGTAAGCGCTTCAAGTGGACGAAGTTGGCAATAAATGGCACAAGTAGTTTCATAGTTAAAAGGTGCGGTCCGTTTTACCTACAGTACGTGATGGTGATGACTGTGACTGTGGTTGCGCTTGTTTTGTTTATTTTATTAATTGCCTCCGTGGCCGAACGGTTACAGGCCGGGAGAAATATTTGTATGGCCTACATTTATTTCTCTCGTGAGTTTGGGTGCAATTTGTGGTTGTCTATGTGTGTGTCCATGGTACCCGCGACACAGGATTTCCCTAGTGTGGGCTACGTTGAGTGCGTGCGTTATTAAAAAAAATGTTTTTTTATTGTATTCTGCTTTTCGATGACATAGTCTACTAATTAGGGGAAAGTAAGTGTGGGTTATTGGACCGGCTACTAAATTGGGCCACTCTCGTATCTCAAATAGTATTTTTAATTGCTAATGGCATAAACCAACTATATGCGTCTAACTTCATTGCATATTGGCCATTTTGTTTTTGTTGTGATATTGAACGTCTGTGTTTTGTTTTGGAAATTTTTAATTGATTTGTTTAATGTAAATTCCATAGATTCGCGCTAAGCGTGTAGTAGACTTAAAATTAAGCATCCAGTGTTTGTAATTTACAGCACAGCTTACATGAAACGATTGCCGGTATTAAAAATCTGTCCAAATTACAGAACCAGTCGGCTAAATTGGAACAAAGTTCGGATCTCACATTGTGCTCATTTTTATATGTCTATAATAGTTACGTTGATTACTGCATAATAAATACAAAGTCTGTTAATTGTTGCCTTTTATACAATAGACGTTTTTAAAAATCCGAAGAATATGTATATATTTAAAATTACAGTTTCAACTCTTCAGGGCCCTGGATAAGCCTTGTCGCTCCCTCGTTAAGTCCCGAAAATATTTTCCATCATTCAATTCCGGTTTTTATTCCCACTCCTTTACTGTTCATGCGGTCAGACTCAGGAACGCACTTCCCATTACTGTACATGATAGTAAATCCTTAGCTATCTTTAAAATGAGGGCCAAGGAGCTCTAGTTAGTAGCAGTAGAGCTCCTTGTGAGAGAGTTCGTCCAGGGTAGTATTGCCACCGTGCCTATTTCTGCCGCCAAACAGTAATGTCAACATTACTGTGTTCCTGTTTTGTAAGGGTAAGGGTGCTGGTGAAATTACAGGCACACGAGGCTTGTCAACTTATGTCTCAGGGTGATGGGCGCAGTGGCAGTGCCCCTCAAATCTCTGTGATTTAAAGCTCTGAGTGGCACTGCAACTGTTATGGACAGGCGTGTAGCTTACCATCAGGCGCACGGCGTGTTCGTCCCGTCACTTGATATTATAAAAAAAACTATCCTCTGTTCCACCATTTTATAGATATTATAATATGAAATATGCATTTACCTAAGTATTTATACAGTCCGTAGTAACTTAATATTTTTACTGTTTTTTTTTATTATTACTTTATTACATAATTTAATTTTGTTTTATTGTGCACGTAAACCCGTTATCATAATTATTGTGTCCTGTATTTTGGTCTGCAGGAACAAATTTCTTATACAAATAAGCAATACCTTTTCTTTGGGTTTTCCGTTTTACTAAATGTGATTTCTGTTTTCCTGTACAATAAATAATTAAATAAAAAAATAAATAAATAAAACGCGTTTGCAATAAAAAACCGACCTCAAAAGTCATTCATCCCCTAGTTTGCCACCCTTAGAGGCGGATGATTTTCTTCAAAATTAAATGAGACTACTATGGTTGTACCCTCTCTCTGTTATCACGTAACATACACTCGAATTGAGAACCTCCTCCTTTTTTTAAAAGTCAGTCAAAAATGGTGCTAATTACCAGACTTTCCGCTGTTTGACATAAAGAAAATACATTTAATTCGAAGACTAAATTGGTGTTTAAACGAGATAAAAAATAAGATCATTGCATATTTACATGCAAGATTTAGTAAGACAACATGGATATTATCATAATTGCAATATATTATTAATGCACCTTGTATTGCAATTATGATAATATTTATTAGGCTTAGGCTTCTTTCATTACACTAGACCCATAGACCAGTCAAATTCAGAATAAGTGATTATAGTCCACGAAACAAAAGAACACGAATTTACTTCAGTCCGCAACAGCCAGTCCGCCCGCCAGTGTAGTAGGTAAGCCGTTATCAAAAAGGCCACAAAATATTGAAAGATATATTGCTAACCCAGTAACATTTCTGGTTATAGTCATTTGGTTTTCAATTCGTTTCACTGTCCCCGTGTAATCAACTGTGATTTATTTATTAACTTCTATATTCAGCTGTATTATAGTGTACTACTGTAACTGTACTATAACCATTTGGTACTTAATAAAATTGTGTGTACTGCTTTTCATATGTACACAAAGTAACAAAAAAATATGTATAATTTGTTAAACATACACGCTATGTAATCTATTTGGTCCGCAATGTTTTTTTTAGTCCGTAAATGGCAGTCCATTTGCAGAAAACGTTTTAAAGTCATAATAGTTATTTGTTATGCAAGGCTGCAAAGTCGTTGTATGACGCGAGTGCTTATATTGAAACCTGGGCAAGCGAAGGAAGCTAAGATTGAAATAGATGCCTGAGCGTAGCGAGGGTTTACTTTGCTGCCGAGCGGAACACACAACTTTTCACCTCACTATAGCGAGGAAAATGGTAGATGAAAGAAAAACAGTTCAACGTCACTTTTTTTAATTATAAGAAAAAGTTTATCTTCGGATGCATTCTGAATTTACATTTCATCAATTTTTATTCTTGCTTTTACTTTTGTTTTGTGTGATTATTGAAATTATTTTAGTTCTTCGACGAATTGAAATAATTTAATAAACACAGTTATTTGTCGTTGTCAATTTAATGTCAACAATAATAAGAATAAAATATACCAATGGATTTAAATTACATAAATAAGTAATAAATCGCGTAGTTGATCGATTATTATTTTTTTCATCGAAAGATAAAGTTAGGTGCACCACAGTCCATCCTCAAATTCGAATTGCAAAAACCATTGACTTACAAATAAATGGACGACGGGTCTAATACAAAAACCACGAAAAAAATGTCCCAAGTCAACCTATTCGAAATTTAAATTGTAATGTCATCGCAGTATCGCGCTGTCAGTAGAACAAATTAAGACTAAAGCGGAGTGTCGCGCTCTGTATACGATTTTAGCGCCTTACAAGTGTGGACACTTTTTAGCGCGGACCCGACGTCCATATAATTGTAAGTCAATGGCAAAAACCATTCCCACGCTTTAGCGCGGAAATCCTTTAAAGTTAGGTGAAAAAAAAAAAAATTATAGGTGAAGGATATTAGAATGTCCCGCCAAAATCGACCATTTCCATTAAAATTAAAATAAAAAACTTTCATCCCTTTTAAGTTATTATTTGAATTTTTATGAGCGCCTTGTCATGTGATTTCAACGATCTGGACCCGTTAAGTTTCCTTCAAATCACTGGTCATTTCAATTCAATTGAAACTTCACTGAGATTACATTGCAATTATGATAATATTTGTTATTCTGTTTAAATTTTGTTGCAATGGTGGTTGAGTGTCAATAGAGTGTAAATGGAATGACACTGGAGGCGTCCATTCATTCATTCATTCAATCACTAGTGATCTATGTTGCCTTACTAAACTGCTATTAAAATTACTATGCATATTAATTTTTATCTCGTTTAATCTGAAATTTTGTCGTCAAATCAAATAAATTTATATAATATTGGTAAACTTCAACGTTACACAGTGTACGTTTTCGGCAAATACATCGTACCCACGTAGTGAATTTAGCGTTATTGATTGTTACAACTAAGTACTTCAAAATTCTTGTAAGACTTTATATGTTCTTCTTAGAGCTCAAAATATTTGACTCAAAATAAAATGACCTTATTTTTTTTATGAAACTATATTATGCAAGTAAGATTCGATAAAAACTTAAATACTAGAACGAAAAACTAGGATTAAATTGTATGAATAAAATTGGATCCCCGCGGCAAGGCGCCCAATGTGCTGGCAGCGTTCCCGCTTTGTATGGTTACGATAATGCGTTGGGCAAGGTAGCCCTTGGGTTTCCCAGACAGTCTGTTACCGGGACCCCACGACCCAAGAGCTGTAAATAGGTAGTCGGAGCCTTTTTTTAAAAGTCAGAGTTTATTTACTTTTCTCTCTCTCTTCTATTTCTTGGATAGGCCGAAAAACATTAAAAGAAATTAATATTAAACTTTAGTCAATTATGTATTTGGCCGTGTTAATCTACAATCTTTCATTACGGGTAATTCCAGAATTCCTCTTTCATGAAAATTCTTGTCTTATAAAATACACTTCTAAATCTGATACTTATAAAAGGAATATTAATTTCGACTAAGCAAGATTTTTGTCTTTACAAAACGAACTCTGTCTGTTTGAACATCAACGCTTAGTGCGCTGCTATAGTTAGAGCGAATGAGTGGTATATCAATGATATAAGGATGGCGTACTCCGGAGGAGCAGTGATAGTGGAACTAAAATGAAAAGTACCTACGCACACTACCCGAAACGTATCCGATAGAATAACCAACAAGCAGGCTACTTTTCTGCGATAGTTGCCATTTTGTAGTTTCGACTCCACAAGAGAATTGTTGTTAATAAGTCTCTTTACTTTTCGCTCCACCGAGTCCAAGGCAGCAAGGCGGCAAGGTAATGTTTTTGGACTTACGGCTCGCAATCCTGGTGCCCAATTCCTCTAAATTTCTTGAAACCACTTGTCATTGTAACTCCATTGGTATTATTTTGCAATTATGATGATATTTGTTATTCTGCTAATATTAAGTTGAGTGGCAGTGATGGCATTCATTCTTTCAATCACTAACGATCGATGTTGTCTTTCTAAATCTACCATGGAAATTATTATGCATATTTTAATATTTATCTCGCTTAAGTAGCAATTTAGTCTTCAAATTGAATTTATTGTTCTAGTAAACTACATCATCGATTTACTATTGAAGGGCAGAATACTAAAAAATTACAATAGCAGTTGAATACTATGTTGGTAGAATACCAAACGTAAAAACCGGCCATTGACTCTATCAACTGTCAACTGAGATGATTTAAAATTAGCATTGTTGAAGCCCTGATTAAGCGAAAAATTAGCATCAAAAAATCACTTTGTCTCATTGACTTACAAATAAATGGACGACGGGTCTAATACAAAAACCACGAAAAAAATGTCTCAAGTCAACCTATTCGAAATTTAAATAGTAATGTCATCGCAGTATCGCGCTGTCAGTCGAACAAATGAAGACTAAAGCGGAGTGTGGCGCTCTGTATACGATTTTAGCGCCTTACAAGTGCGGACACTTTTTAGCGCGGACCCGACGTCCATATAATTGTAAGTCAATGCTTTGTCTAGAATACGGAGTAATCCGAGGACCGAGGACTTATTGTAGTAAACAACAAGCCGGGCATACTGGTAGCAACGAACGGGGTGAAATAAGTGTACACATTCGCAGGTTGTGAAAAAGGAGAATATGTTACATGTGATTGTTTGTGGTAATGCCCAAGAGATTTTCATTTGACTTGTTTTAATTTACAGTGGAACTTTCTGCAAATCGCAGTTTTCCGAAGGTATTCCGTCAAAGTCACGTTTAAAAAAAAATCGTATGTGAATTCCAATTATTTTATGAAGAGATTCGGTCCCCGGCCAGGGCCTCAATTACTGGTGATTTTCTTGAAACACTGTTTATTCTAATTCAATTGAGACTCCATTGAAATTATATTACAATTATGATAATGTTTATTATTCTGCTAAAATCAAGTTGCAATGGCAATGAGTCTAAATAGAGTGTGACTTGAATGGCAGTGATAGCATTCATTCATTAAATCACTGTCGATCAATGTTGCCTCACCAAATCTACCAAGGAAATGACTCAGCGTATCTTAATTTTTGTCTAGTTTAATCAGCAATTTAAATATCTAATGTCTTCAAATTAAATATGTACAACATTAATACACTACGCCATTGAAGAGCAGTATATAAAAAAAATATTATGGCAGTTGAATAGTAGCTCGATGACTATAGCCTGTCCTTTGAAGACGGAGTAGTTAAAATGACATTTGTGGGATTGCTAGTTTTCATAAAATTTTAAATAGTTATGTGTTGTTCTTGTCGATAGTTTTATCGATAGATTGTGAAGGAAGATAAAATTATGCCAAAAATGACTGACTTGTGAATGTTACAACGTTCAAATAATAATAATAACGCATACTCTCAACACAGCCCCGCACTAGGGAAACCCTGTGTTGCGGTGCCATGGACACACACATAGGATACCACAAATTACACCCAAACTCACGAGAGAAATAAATGTAGGCCATACAAATATTTCTCCCCGCTTGGGAATCGAACCTGGGACCTCTGCGTGGCAGTCCGGCATGGCAACCGTTCAACCACGGAGGCAGTTAAATGTAATCTAAAGATTAGTGATTGGGTCAACTCTTTCTTTATTATTATTATGACAGTTGGCCTACTAGCATCGAAATAAATTCTTTTTCATATTCATTTTAACAAGAATAGGATTTATATTAAATTAAAATGAAAAGCTATAAAATATGTCTCCTCTTTGTATTTTTCATAAACGTAGTTCTAAATACAGTGTGTATATGCATGAATTTACAAAAACTGACATTCAAATGAACTTGTGCTCAGTAATTGAATGAATAATGGTTCGAAGATGTTTCAAATGAAACAAGTTCGGCTATTTATTCCATAAGCGTGACCGATATTCAGTCGATAGTCGATAGAATATTTATCGACTGCAATCATTAGCCGCTCGCAAGCGGGCAACATTGATTGCGCAATGTGCTGTCATTTACTTCGCCTCCAAAAAAGACGGACCATAGCTACTGACAAGCCCCACACTTTATTTTTAGCAGAATACCCTTTCCATCCTAGAGAATACCAAACCTACAAAAACCTACTATTGACAATGTCGACACACAAGTGAGGCGATTTAAATTTGGCAGACGTGGAACCCAGATCATGTTGTCACTTATTTATTTTAACCAACAAAAGCTCGGTGTCTCTTCCACATTTAAATTTAGCACATTCTGATTGCAGCTTTGTTATAAGGCTTATAGAAGTCAGCAATCTTGAGGGTGAGTGAGAAGGCTGTAACAGAAGGATCAGGTCTTCTGTCGCCTTTTTTTTATAATATCAAGTGACGGAAAGAACAAGTCGTGCGCCTGATGGTAAGCTAAACGCCTGTCCATAACAGTTGCAGTGCCACTCAGAGATTTAAATCTTTGAGGATTTGAGGGGCATTGCCACTGCGGCAGTCACCCTGAGACATAAGTTGACAAGTCCCATGTGCCTGTAATTTCACCAGTGCATACATTACTGCTCGCCGGCAGAAATAGGTAAGGTGGCAATACTAGCCTGGATGGACTCTTTCACAAGGAGCTCTTATCAGAAGGAACGATTTGAATTCGCCCATCAATCCAACCTCCGACTTCTGCGTTCATCGTCAACTCTCCAACTTAAAATGCCCCTGCATACCTCCCCTACGACAAGTTCTTTACTGTTCAGTCTATTCGTTTGTGGAACGCTTTACCTTTGTCAATTCAACAAGCGAAATCAATGAATATTCTCAAAAATATGGTAAAAGAACACTATCGTGACTTGCACTGCTTCGGTATTTTTATGTTTTAAAATTATGTTTTAGAAATTTTATTTTTATAAGTACAGGAATATATGGTAGTTTTAGTAGTATATATAGTAGTATAAATATGTGTATGTTTGTGTTCATTTATCAATTTTCTATCTATTGATTAGTAATTCTTCATACACCGCGCCGTCTTTTTCCTGTGAGTTATATAATAATTACTTCCATTCAAAATCTGTCTGGCAGAAACTTGTTTCCTTTTTTGGTGTACAACAAAGAATTTTTGTATTGTATTTTTGTCTGCCTAACTGTGCGTTTGTACACGCTCTCCAGTTTGGATACGGCAGAATCACTTATCACAAACTCGAATTTTTTTTCCCGAAATAAAATTTGCTCGAATTTTCATTATCCCGAAAACCGAATTACAACGAAGCCGTTGTTCCTTCAGGATATATTGGATGTTTATCGCAAAGACACGATTAGGTTCGGTTAGGTCAGGTTAAGTTAAGTTTAAAAGAAAAAACATTGTGCCCTCAAAATAACTTTCGAAAATGTCATTTCCGACTACTGATATTTAACCCGTTTAGGTTTTCAATAACGTATTAAGATGAGCTTAAATTAACATGTTTGTGTCGTGTGGACCGGTTGACTAATAAAAAGACATGTCAATTTTAAATCGCATAGTTAACGCGCTACGATATACGTCAGCCCTTCACAAAGTGTTGGTGTCCGGACTACAAAGGTTCGTGTCTACAAAGCAATAATTAGGCCAATCTTAATATATGGGTGTAAAATATGGACACTAACGCTGAAGGAAGAACATGCATTATTAGTAGCGGAACGGAAAATACTTCGAAAGATTCTGGGACCAATCAAAGGAGAATTTGGAAACTAGAGGGCCAGATATAGACGAACTAGTGTCTGAAAGAAAGCCGCCTACGTTGGTATGGCCACATCTTACGGAAACCGGCATGCTACGTGGGAAACAAATGTCTGGCTATGCCACCTCCGCCTGGCCCCGGTAGAAGGGGCAGACCCAAGAAGTGCTGGCTTGACGTCGCCAAGGGTGCTATGCGTGCCAATGGTCTCACCACTAAGGATGCCGAAGACCGTGCAAAGTGGAGGAGAAAAAGCAGGAAAGCGGACTCCGGGCTCCGCAGCAACACTGCTGAGGACGCAACCGGGACAACGCTCAGATGAGAGAGAGAGAGTGTCTGTGCCGAACATAATCGGAGAAATAAAATCTGCTCGACTTCACTGGCCAGGACATGTGGAAAGGATGGGCGAGGATCTAGCTGCCAAAATAGCGCACTTGGAGCAACCTACGGATCAAAGTCCTGTGGGCCGTCCAAGATATCGCTGAAGGATGAAATCGCCAAAGACCTAAAGGAACTGAATGTGTACGAATGGTCGGAATTGGCACAAGACCGACAGAAATGGCGTACAGTGGTGTATATATGTACAGTGGCCAAGGTCCACTTCGGAAGGTCGCTAAGCCAGCGAAGTAAGTAATTTTAAAGCGTAATCTGTGAAAGCATTACTGCGTTCCGATTTTAGGGTTCTAGTGAAATAATAATAATAACGTACATACTCAACATAGCCCCGCACTAAGGAAACCCTGTGTCGCGGGTGCCATGGACACACACTTAGACAACTACAAATTACACCCAAACTCACGAGAGAAATAAATGTAGGCCATACAAATATTTCTCCCGGCCCGGGAATCGAACCTGGGACCTTTGCTTGGCAGTCCTGCACGGCAACGGCAACGGCAGTTAAGTACTGCCACCTTACCTATTTCTGCCGGCAAGCAGTAATGTCAGCATTA
>NW_020655618.1:0-21285 GCF_003589595.1 Hyposmocoma kahamanoa | reverse complement strand
CCAGCAGATCTTTGCCATTTAGCGCTCTGAGTGGCACTGCAACTGTTGTGGACAGGCGTGTAGCTTACCATCGGGCGAACGACCTGTTCGTCCCGTCACGTCACGTTGATATTATAAAAAAAACCTTTTTAATCGCAAAGATCTTAGAGGCACTGCCACTATCCACGTCACCCTGAGACATAAGTTGATAAGTCCCACGTGCCTGTAATTTCAACAGCACCCTTACCCTTCGAAACCGGAACGCAGTAATGCTCACATTACTGCTTCATGACTGAAATAGGTAAGCTCTAAATGGCACTGTAACTGTTATGTGTTATACTAGTATATATACAATACATAATCCCACTAGTGGAACAGGCCTCCTCGTACAACGTTTTAGTTTTATCTTGAGGCCACAGAGGCAGTTATATGTAAATTACTAGCACATGACACTTGTCAATTTATATCTCAAGGTGACAGGCGCAGTGGTGGTGTCCATCAGATGTTTGCAATTTAAAGATATAAGTGGCATTGCAGCTGCTGTCGACTGGTCGATGTCACCTAAGACCGGGCGAACTACTTCTTCGTCCCGTCACTCGGTTTCATCATAGACACTTAATAATTACTACGTAGCAGATATATCACTCTCAAACAAAATCGAAAATACTACGCTATAATAGCCTACTAAATCTGACTAATGACACCAGGCCTTCAGTACGAGGAAAAAGTAACCTTAACACGCGCTGAGAGAGGTGAAAATAACGTTGCCCTCCGGGTGCAGTCATGAGGAGCCGAATGCTCATAAATGATAGACTTGTGTGAGCCCTTGCGCCGACGTCGGCGCACACAGCGATGGGCACTTGTCACGTAATTTTGAGCGAGTGACAGAAACCTGGCACAATTATGGTACTCGCTACTGAATTGGAAAATTCCGTTATAGTTCTGTACACAGAGCGTTGTATTTTTTATAATTAAAAGAGACTCCTTTGTGTTTCTGAACAGAGTAACGTCACTATATTTGTTAAATTATTAAAATTCCAATTATTTTATTAGATAATATCCCAAAATTTTACGTAATAGGCACAAAGGCGTAACCATTTGACAAAAAAAATTACATGTACATTTTTATAAATAAAATATATAAATATTGGTTGTTTCATTATTTTAATTTACTCGTACAAAATCATTACATAATTAGGTCTTAAAATCTCGTACATATTTAATTATGAAACGATTGCGTACATATTAGATATATGATAGCTATTAGTTTAATAAAATTTACCACAACTTGTTTCCACGCCGTAAAACTATATCTCTCATTTTTTTTTTAATCGGATGTTAGTAATACCGCGCGCACGTCTGCTACGATGTTCGGCGGCGGTTGTCTATTTCCACGTCTAGTTAGTGCTAATAAAAGTGTAGGACTTTTTGTTTATCGTCTTGTACTGAATTTAACCTACGGTTGCGAAATTACAAAGTACTAAAATGATCTTCAATAAAATGCCATAACAATTAACGCATTAATCGATATACGATTTCATATAACGCGTCTCTAGGTATGCAGGCACGCCAGACTTATGTAATTTACGTAAACCGAGTAATAAAAACGCGATTCATGGATAATGGACAAGTCCGTTACCATATTACGCTACCACTCTAATACAGCTGTATAATTTTCGATTTTCCGACTACGCAACAAAGCTGGCAGCTAGTAATACCGGACCTGCCTCGCTAATGCCGCCCAAATCCGTAGAGCCCTAAAACAGCGGCAAAACACGGCCGAGAGCCGACTGTGACATCTTTGCGCTTTAATAATTAATACGCAGCCCTTTGCCTGCGTTAAATGGCGTGACTAAGGGTCCGTCGAGCCCTTCCCGCCCGCTAAAAACTTTGCTCCACGTTTGTTTTAGGATAATTTTGAGTGGCGTCGACGAGAATTAGTTTTATGGGTTTGTGTGGGTCGTTGGGGGAGGTAATAGTCAGTTATATGTACCTACCTTCTATATTGAAGTTGTTAGACTATGTAGTTATAGACATGTCACGCTAACCGCAACGTAGTTACGCCCCGCTGGGTGATTTACGTTTCAGGATATTATGGTTGCACTAGAAGTTTTGCTCGCTGTTGATTGTAGTAAAGTATCCTTATTATTATTCAAATATCGTTGACATCAAAACTACCTCACAATTTGTATACAAAAGATGTTTACTTCTTGTTGGTCATGTAGGTGTTATTTTTATATTATCGCCTGAGCAAGTGGAAGTTTTCTAGTCCTCATCATCTGCAGTAACGCCTTATTCACAGTATAAATAATTAAAGTAATGTATACTTCAGTTCCTAAACGAAAAGAGGTATTTTAATGTAGTATTTTACGTAATACGCAATTACAGGCAACAAGAAAATGCCCCACCTGCCTGTATTCCCACGGAGTGCCAAGTTTAGAGAAAAATTGTGAAAGCACTCGGCAACACCCATTCCCCGCAATTACAGGGACGTAATCGCATCCGAAGTACCTAAGAGTTTCCAACAATCTTACCTAAATCATGAGAGAATGAGTCTTAAATATCCGAGGGGCGTTGATGGAAAGAGAAAGGAATTAATCGCCACTCGGACGAAAGGGAGACAGTCGACAGATTATGGTAATGACGATAAAAATCTTCAATGAGGGTGGGTGTACTTAGTAGCAATTTAAAGATATTGTATTTAATGTTTCGAAGTCGGAGGGGTGGCACGAGGGGGATAGGGAGGTTCGGATTTTGTGAATTGATAATTGGGTACACTCCGCCTATCGGTAGTATTCAGTGAATTTTGTGAGGGCTTTTTAAATTTGTCATTCCGGCTGAAACTGTCCAAGCCTTTTTGCCGTTTTTGGTGATATGTGTATTCTCTCTATGGCAGTAAATCCGTTTAATTTGTAGCTCTCTAAGTTTCTGTTTAATTTACACTCTACAAAACTAGTAAAACTGTGTTCGTGGAACATAGTAATATTTTCGCAAAAAATGCAAACACATTTTAAAAACATTTTATAACAAACGGTAAATTTAAGTTGTAATTGAAAATTTTTAAGCTAAGAAGGCCATTAAAACCACCTACGGAATAAACCCGTTGAAGGGATTGCAGTAGGTAGATTACATTTGTGAATACTCTATAAACCAGTTTTGAAAAATAAATTAAGTATAAAGCATATTTCTTTTACCGATTTGTCATCCAGGGAATAAATAAAATAATAAAAATCAATAACGCACACACTCAACATAGCCCCGCACTAGCGAAACCCTGTGTCGCGGATGTTATGGACTCACACATAAACAACCACGAATTACACTCACGAGAGAAATAAATGTAGGCCATACAAGTATTTCTCCCGGCCCGAGAATCGAACCTGGGACCTCTGCGTGACATGGTAACCGTTCGGCCACGGAAGGTGGCAGTACTTAACTGCCACCTTACCTATTTCTGCCGGCAAGCAGTAATGTCAGCATTACTGTGCTCCGGTTTCGAAGGGTAAGGGTGCTGGTGAAATAACAGGCACATGGAACTTGTCAAGTTATGTCTCAGGGTTATGGGCGCAGTGGCAGTGCCCAGCAGATCTTTGCCATTTAGCGCTCTGAGTGGCACTGCAACTGTTATGGACAGGCGTGTAGCTTACCATCGGGCGAACGACCTGTTCGTCCCGTCACTTGATATTATAAAAAAAAACCTTACCTTTTTAATCGCAAAGATCTTAGGGGCACTGCCACTATCCACGTCACCCTGAGACATAAGTTGGTAAGTCCCATGCGCCTGTAATTTCAACAGCACCCTTATCCTTCGAAACCGGAACGCAGTAATGCTCACATTACTGCTTCATGACTGAAATAGGTAAGTTCTGTGGCACTGTAACTGTTATGGATAGGCGTATATATACTAGTATATATACAATATATAATCCCACTAGTGGGAACAGGCAGTAGATTGGGAACTTCACACACATAATTAAATTGCTTTGATGTATGCGTTTCCTCGCGAAGTTTTTCTTCACCGAAAAGCTCATGCTAAATTTCCTAAAAAATTGCTAAAATTCCGAAAAACGCAAAGGTGCAAGCCCAGATTCCATCCGATGCCCTCTGCATGACTCCATGGATAGGCGGTTGGTCAGATTCTTGTTACAATGGCTTTCATACTGGCACTCACATTACAGACAATTTACACTACAACGTTAAAATATCTGTTTACACTATAATGTTAAAATATCTGTTTACACTATAATGTTAAAATATTTGTTTATACTATAATGTTAAAATATCTGTTTACGCTATAACGTTAAAATACCTGTAAATGTATGTTTATCGCAGCGTGCAAAGTACTGACCAAATGATGGTTTATTACGTTTCTTATCAGGCATTCCCTTTGGGTCGGGAAGTGGGCAGTGGCAAACATGGACAAAGCCCATTTAAACAGCCCCTCCATAATACATACACGGAGATGAAACTGATCCAATAGCTTCAATTGTGTTATAGAGTTCACGAACAACGCTCAGTATTGCTATTTGTGTTTGCATTTTTGATTTGTATTTAGAATAACATAGTGAAATACGTGTTTTGAATCGCTTACCCAACAAATGGACAAATAATATTTAATTTGCTTTTATTAACCTACTCCAAAAAAAGGAGGAGGTTCTCAATTCGATTGTATGTTATTTTTGTGTGTATGTTACGCGATAACTCCGGTATTTGTGAACCGATTTTCCTGATTCCTTTATTGATGGAAACAGGATACCTCCATAGTGGTTCCATTTAATTTTGAAGAAAATTATCTACCTCAAAGGGTGGCTGATCACGCATGAACATTCATTTTTATAAATAGCGCCTAAATTTTAGTTAAGGAGCAATTATTTTAATGGTTGGTTTTGCTATTCTCCAATTCAAGGCGTTTTTCTCACAATATACTTTGAGTAGTGAGAACCGATTTTTATTATCTCCAGTGTGAAGTCCTGTATAGTGGCGAACTAGGAGATATTTCAATAAAACTTGGTAAATAGATGTAATTCCACGTACTTTTGAGGTCAGTTTTTTTAGTACTCTGTATTGAGATTATTTTGTCTATAATAACAATAATACTTAATCTCAGAAAGTTTCCATAATTTGTTAATATAACTTATTAGCGACTATGTTAGTAGATACTTATTTAAATTACAGTACATTTAAAATTACATCACATGATATGCAATTACTTGATTTAAATTACACCTACGACACTTTGTATTAGATGCCATAGCAAGGGACTACCGAACTGGTTCACGAGTGTTATCTCCGGCTACCCCGTACGCGGTGAAGAAAAGAAGCGCCCTTCTTTCGCACTAAAGCCGAGAAGCCATCAGTGCGCGCCTCTGAACGCATTGATGAAATATATAAGCAGGGCGTTGTACCACAGACTGTTGGAGTTACTGTTATTTTTACACTTTCCGTGTATCGAGCAAATCTACGAGTCAGCATTACTCCTCACTGCCAACGCCCTGCGCTCTCTTTCCACACAATATCAAGTGACGGGACGCACAAGTCGTGCACCTGATGGTAAGCTACACGCCCGTCCATAACAGTTGCTGTGTCACTTAGAGATCTGAAGGATATTGCCACTGCACCAGTCACCCTGAAACATAAGTCCACATGTCCCACGTGCCTGTAATTTCACCAGCACCCTTGCCCTTCAAAACCGGAACGCAGTAATGCTAACATTAATGCTTGCCGGCAGAAATAGGTAAGGTGGCAATACTATTCTGGGTGAACACTTTCACATGGAGCTCTAATGCTGCTAAAACTGTCTTCGCATAAGGAGCGATTTTAATTCGTCCAACCCCCGACTTCTGCGCTCATCTTCAACTCTCCAAGTCAAGCGAAATCATTGAATATTTTCAAAAATATGGTAAAAGAACCCTACCTAACTTTAGTTTTGTGACTTGAACTGCTTAGGTATTTTACCCATGCCCTTAAAAACCGGAACACTGTAATGCTGACATCACTGCTTGGCGGCAGAAGTAAGGAAGGTGGCAGTAGTTCACTGGACGAACTCTTTGAAGGAGCTCTACTGCTACCAAAAATAGAGAGGTCAACGACGGAATAAAAACCAAACGAACACACCTTCCATTTCAACTCAGTTGGTACATCTCTATTGGGTACGTAATCCCCTGTCCTAATGCAGTGGATCAGCGGCTATAACAATATCCCGTAATGAGTTTCATTAGCCCCGCTATTCCCGCCCGACGCCCATCGCCTGACCGACACGCTTGCGCCGCCCGCTTTAATTGCTACGCGAAATCGAAATGGTTATGGTCACGACCACGCTACGATCTACCTCTTGATTACGATTTAGATTACACAGCTTAAGTGCACTGATTACGTGCTGTTACATACGACATTTGTTGTTATACGGTTTTAGGGAGTTACAATGCTCAATTGTCGAACGTATATACGTGTCGATAAAGTCCAATGTTGCTTTTGGAAATTTGCCATTTACACATCGTTTGTCGCAAATAGTCTTTCATTCATAATCATTTTAAAGTTTGCGATAGTTTTCGTAGAAGTAGAGCTCCTTGTGTTCGTCCAGGAAAGTACTACCACCTTATCTATTTCTGCCGCCAAGCTGTAATGCGAGCAATACTGCTTTCCGGTTTTGCAGGGTAAGGGTGTGACGGTGTGACGTCCTTATACCGTCATCCCACCTTTTTGTATCACCTCTCTCCATTCGTATCGTATCGTTTTTTCTTCTTCTACTCATATTTAAATTTAAAATTGTTCCATTTTACCTCGCATTCTGATTTTGTTTCTTTCCATCGTTACTCTGCGCGACCGCGGTAGCGAACAGACTATTATTTATCTTTTTGAATCTTTTACTAGCTATATTTATACAGTTTACATTTTAAAAATTATATTTGTTAGAACTTGGAGACTGCGAGGCTACGGAGGCTATTACTGTTACCATTACAATCTCCCAGAACGCCCCCAGCACCAGCAGCACGTCCACACTGGCGCCCAAACAGGGACTTTTCCACAAGGGTGCTGGTGAAATTACAGGCACTTGTCAACTTATGTCTCAGGGTGACGGGCGCAGTCCCTCTAATAAATCTATACGATTTAAAACTCTGAGTGTCACTGCAACTGTTTTGGATAGGTGTGCCTTTTATCACCAGACACGCGACTTGTTCGTCTTGTCACTTGATATTATAAAAAAAGATTGCTGTCTAAACCGACATTTCCAAGAGATAGCGATATCCCCAACATATTGAACAAGAGAATTTGTCACTCAGAAATATAACAACAGTGCACAAGTTTGGCATTAAGATTTTACGTCCATCAAGAGTTTCGTTCCTTGGTTATTTTCTAAGATAAAACATGAAAAAACTTTATTTCTCTGCAAAAACTACTATAATTTAATACGATAATAACGGTCCAAAGCACAAAATGTCTAGCTTGACGTGCTCTTGACTGTACAAATTTTCGGGTTTATCTTTATTTAAAAACAAAAAGGGAACATTATATTTCAAATCAATAACATTAATTTATAAATATAAATAAATTTATAAATATAAATAATAATAAGAAATTTTCTATTTATAAACTTTCAAATTCTATATTATATTATATTTATATAGGCAAAGTCAACGTGAAATAATTTTTGTTTCAAAGGTAAGCAAATTACACTTGAAGTCGTCATGCTGATTAGACTCTAGTGCTCATTGGTAAGACAAATTTCCCTAAGAACGAGTAAAAAGCTCTAGGGGTTGCTCTTTGAAAATATACATTTGAATACATTTATCTCATACAATATTTATTTCATATATATGAGATCAAGACTACCTGCAAGAGTTAAACGATCACTGCCACGGATTTTAGTCATCCAAGTACGCAGAAGCTGTAAATAACCTTTAGTATGAAATTTTTGTTTCACTATAGACTTAAACCTCGTAAATGGCAGATTTTGAATATGAATCGGAATCTTATTATAGAAGCGTACAGATTGCCCCTTAAATGGATTTGAGACTTTGTAAAGAGGACGTCGAGAACAGCTAATTTATTTTTATTCCTCGTATTAACGTTAGGTATGTCTGTCACTATGTTTCATAAAAAGTTACTATTTTTCTTAACATAAAAACATTTTCATAAATGTACTGTGACGTTAGTGTAAGAATGTTAATCTCTTTAAACCTTATCTCTCAAAGCCACTCTGAAGCCCAGATTGTAAATTGCCCTAACTGCACGTTTCTGCAGAACAAATATTCTATTAATATCGGCGGCATTACCCCAAAATAAAATGCCGTATGTCATTAAACTATGTTGTCAGTTGCTGAAGTAAACTAATCTAGCGGTTTCGACGTCTGAAAGTTTCCGTATTTTTTTAATCGCATACACTGCAGAGCTGAGTCGTTTTGATAATTTATTTATGGTAACCTATCACAACCACGAATTTATTTTTTCCGAAGCAACGTTTGTTCGAATTTTCATTCTCCCGAAAACCGAATTATAACGAAACCTTTGTTCTTTTAGGATATGTTGGATGTTTATCGCAAAGACACGATTAGGTTCGGTTCGGTTAGGTTAGGTTAATTTCGGCGTGCCGCCAAGACCGCCGTCCAGGCGGGGTGGGAGGAGGCACTCCGATCGGCCAGATACGGGGAGCGCACCGTCCAGGCGCTGCTCCCTGTACTGGCTGATTGGAGAAAGAGGAGGCACGGGTCCCTCACCTACCGTCTTGTTCAGGTACTCACCGGACACGGCTGTTTCGGTGACTACCTGCACAAGATCGCACGGAGGGAGGTGACCCCGGAGTGTCACGAGTGTGGCGCTGCTACAGACTCGGCGAGGCACACCTTGGAGGTGTGCCCGACCTGGAGCCAGCAGCGCCGGGATCTCGTAGAGGTGGTGGGACGAGACCTCTCACTGCCCAGCATAGTTAGAGCCATGCTGGGAAGCGAGAGGTCATGGCAGGCGATGGCCTCCTTCTGCGAGGACGTGATGTCGCAGAAGGAGACAGTCGAACGGGTCCGCGAAGACAGCGCCCTCTCGGACCCCATTCGGCGTCGGCGGAGAGGACGCACGCGACGGCTCTTCGCCGACCGCCTGCGTCCCATCAGCGGAGGCCAGCAGGGTGCGGGGTTGGGAGACCCTGCCCCTGCATTGCACAGGCCTCTGCCGCCGGTAGATGCCCCAAATGTTCCGGGGCATCTCCGTGCAGGTAGCCCCCAATGATTAAGGGGGCGATGGTGGAGGGGTCCGCCCAAAGGCGGACCAGCACCACCGGAGTCGCGGTAGCATCTGTAAGGGACCCCGCGGCTCCGGCGCCAGGTGCGCGCAGGAACATCGTGAGGTTTTTAGTGGGTATGCTCTTGGGGATTGAAATAGTCCCACATATCCCCGCCGTCTCCCAGCGGCGGGGAATGCGTAACGCATTTTCCTCACGGTAATAAAAAAAAAAAGGTTAGGTTAATTTAGGTTTGCATGCGGGACCGGTGCAAAGAGGGCTTGGCGGATCCCCCCTATGGAGCTAGAACCATAGGGGCGATCCGCCCTGTCCTCACTGAGTGGGTACACCGGTCCCACGGGCCACTGTCGTACCACCTTGTGCAGATCCTGACCGGGCACGGCTGCTTCGGTCACTACCTGCACAGGGTGGCGAGTAGGGAGGCGTCCCCGTCGTGCCACGAGTGCGGCGCCGTGTACGACACCGCGCAGCACACCCTCGAGGTGTGTCGCCGTTGGATCGAACAGCGCCGCACTCTGGTGGCGACAATAGGGAGGGACCTCTCGCTGCCCAGCGTGGTCGGGGCCATGCTGTGGGACTAGAGGTCCTGAGACGCGGTGGCCTCCTTTTGCGTGGAAGTGATGGCGCAAAAGGAGGCGGCGGAGCGGGAGCGTGAGGACGCGCCTGACGACGAGGCGGCGGCAATTTGCCGCTCAACTCCTTCCCCACTGAGGCCAGCGGACAGGGACTAGGGCCCCCTGTTTGCATTGCACGGCCTCAATCGTCTGGGGAGAGGGGCGGAGAAAACCAATCCTCTCCTCCACAGGCGCGGGAGCCCCGGCATAGTGGTCGGGGCGGTACGACTGGTCGTTTTTGGAAACAGCACTGAGTAATAGATAAAACAATCGGAGTAAATTTGTTGGGGTGAAGAATTGGTTTAGCCAAGTATACTATTATTTTTTTTGTGTTCGAAAATATATTTTGTGAAGTCTCTTAAGAACCAGCAAGCTACAAGGCGCTAAACGCGCAATGTTTTCTAAATATTTACATGCTTCAGACCCAAGCAAGACTGCGCGCAGTTTTGTATCAAAAATTTGTTTTGTAGCCCTATGGTCACATAGAATACCCACGTAATGGTCTATGAAATACCCAAGGATTTATATGATCTGTGAGAATACCTTTATAGCGCTAAATTTGAATGCGATATTTTCATTGTTAGGCGTTTACAAGATCGTAGGAATTTTATTGTCTGAGTCACGGAGCCTTATTGTGAAGTGCACAAAAATATAATAAATGAAATGTATATCGACATTGTTGATATTCTTTCTGATGCCGCTATACAAACCCATGTCAAACATGTAACCCACTCCAGTCGAAAAAAACGTGTATGCGGCTGGAATAAATATGTCCGTAGCGCGCACGGAGAGGCTAGGCTGAAATACGAAATGTGGCTTTGGTATCATAAACCTACTCAAGGTAAAGTTTATGACGAAATGTGCGAGTCTCGTAAAATATTTAAAAGTAAGCTAAAATGGTGCTTAAAACACCAAGACCAAATTAAGATGGATACACTCGCAACTCATCGAAAGTCAAACCATTTTAGCAAATTCTGGAAAGCTACAAATAAGCTTAATTTGAAGCCTAGTCTCCCCACGAGCGTGGCGGGTTTGAGTGAACCCAGGGATATTGCTGAAGTATTTAGAGAGCATTTCCAAGTAAAATCGCCTTTGGGTCCGTCGCATTCGGTGATCGATGCTGAGACGAGTCATGACAAGATGTCGATTAAATTTACACCTAAGCAAGTAGCAGCCATTATTCGAACCATGGCCAGAGGCAAATCGCCTGGTTGTGACTGTCTCAGTATCGAGCACCTGAAGAATGCTGGGGTTCATTTGCCGCGAGTCTTGTCTGTGTTCTACACACTTTGTCTAAGCCATGCGTACTTACCAACGGACTTAATAAACACTATCGTTGTACCCATAGTAAAAGACGGAACTGGAGATATTGCAGACAAGATGAACTACAGACCAATTTCCTTGGCGAATGTTCTCGCAAAGGTATTGGATAGCATGCTTAACGCTCAACTTGACGAATATATACATTGTCATGACGCACAATTTGGTTTCAAACCAGGGCTTTCGACAGAAAGTGCCATTTTGGGCCTTAAGCATGCTGTCCGGTACTACACTGATCGCAGCACTAATGTGTACGCATGTTTCCTAGACCTCTCCAAAGCTTTCGACTTAGTTTCATACGATGTCTTGTGGAAGAAGATGAGGGATAGGAACATTCCTGTTGAGCTGATAAGTGTATTCCAGTACTGGTACACAAATCAGACCAATAGCATACGGTGGGCTGGCGAGTTTTCAGATACTTATGGGTTGGAGAGCGGAGTGAGACAAGGGGGGTTGTCTTCGCCCAAGCTCTTCAATCTGTATATGGATGGGCTCATCGGTGAGCTCTGTAGCACACATGTCGGATGCCACGTGGATGGTGTTTGTGTAAACAGCATCAGCTATGCGGATGACATGGTGTTGCTGAGCCCAACGGTGAGAGCACTAAGAAGGCTCCTAAAAATATGCGAGTCTTATGCGACAACTCATGGGCTACAATATAATGTAAAAAAAAGTGAATATTTGATCTTTAAGGCTGTCGGTAAAAGACCTGAAATGGTACCTGAAGAGGTGCCGCCAATTATTCTCAACGGTATTCCACTACATAGAGTGTATCACTTTAAATATTTAGGGCATTACCTGACCGACGACCTTAGAGATCACATAGACATAGAGAGAGAACGCAGGGCACTGGCGGTGAGATGTAACATGTTGGCCCGCAGGTTTGCTCGTTGCTCGGATCAAGTAAAGATCACGCTCTTCAAAGCGTACTGCCAGAGCTTTTATACGAGCAGCCTGTGGTTTAACTGTACTCAGAAATCGCTTAGTGCCCTGAGAGTTCAGTATAATAATGGTTTTCGAGCTCTGATGGGGCTGCCCCGCTGCTGTAGCGCATCACAAATGTTAGCCGAGGCACGCACTGATGGTTTTCACGCTATCATGCGGAAAAGAGCTGCCTCGCTGATGACAAGGATGCGGGCCAGCACCAACAGTATTCTGGAGGTGTTTGCGGAAAAACCTGACTCCCCCATATACAAACATGTAAACCGGTTGATGATTGTATATACAAGTATATAATCATTAACTGGTTACATTATTACTGTATTTTTAGCCTACTCAATTTTATTACTTTTCTTTTTTACTGTACTACTAACATTAGTGTGTTTAAGATGTTTTGTAATACTAACAAATGGATCCTAGCTGTCTGAATAAAGAACTTATATTATTATTATTATTATTAGGAGGTTAAATGGCTTTTTTGTCGTCGGACCCACCTGTGATATTTAATGTGAATATTTAATATATCTTTTTTAAAGTTGTATTCTGTTAAGGAGCCTCATAGTTAGCAGTTAACACATTCTGGTTCATAATAAAAAAGAATAGGCTTCCAAATAATTACCGTTTGTTTCAGTTAGAGTATAGAGACAAATTTGAAATGTCATTTTCATTTTGTGATATACACGGGGCCGTAGAGGCTAAGTGTTAAGGATATTTTGAATAACGAGTTTCAAAAACAAACAGACTTCTTTGGTCACATCCACCCTGTGTGGAAAACGATGCAGGAATAAAGTTAGAAAGGGCCAAAGCGGCAAAGCGGCGCACCACAAAATTGTAGCGCAGCGCGGCAGCCGCGGCGGTGGGGCGTTCCCTCACCCAAATCGATAGTGGGCGGGCCCAGAATTCGGCTGCGTGGCATTCTGCGCTCCTTCCCTAATTGATTGACACAGACGGACCGACAGCCAGACGCACGTTTTGACGGCTTTTTATTGTGACTGAGGCTAGGCCTGGGGGGGCCGACGGTGATTTAATTTTTTGCAATTATTGGTTTGCGAAGCCGGTTATTGCCATGATACTGTTGTTGATAAATTATGTGCGAACCGACTTTTCTAACCTTTGCCGTTTTATTACGGGCTTGGGTACGTGAGCTCTGTGTTGAATTTTTCTATTTCTGTGTGAACACCTCAGACCGAGGCACTTAACGATATCAATATCGAAATCTTGGACAAATATTAGCTACTATCTTAACAGCTACAAGTATCTAAGTTTGGCACATTATTTTTTAAGATATTACGTATATTTGGCATGTGTCGTGAATTTTTCTTTTCCGAGGCTTCTGTACAATAAAATTACACTCGTGGACATATTTGGAGGAGGATTAAATGAAGGTTGATTTATTATAACAACGTTCATATGAATTACTGGCCGCATACACCAGAACGTTAAATTTGAAAAAAGAATATGTGGCCAGTGGTAACGTTATTAACCCAATTTTTTTAGCTTTTCTCATCCTAAATATATCCATGCGTATACATAATCTCACGTTTTGTAACAATATTAACTACTAACTACACTTAAAAACAACAAAATACGGGTTACTGTGTTTAGTGGTGAATAATATACTTAATAATTTCTTTCATATTATCATATATATTATGTAACAATTTAATACGCAGTATCAAGGGATAATATGATCGACTCATAATTATAAAATAAAATTTAGTAAATAAAGTAGAGTTTCTTGTAGACGTATTGCCACCTTACCTATTTATGCTGCCATGAAGTAATGAGAGGATTACTGCTTTCCGGTTTGAAAGGGTAAGGGTGCTAGTGAAATTACAGACACATGGCACATTTAAAGCTCTGAATGGCACTGCAACTGTTATGGATAGACGTGTCGATTACAAACAGGCGCACGACTTGTTCGTCCCGTCACTTGGTATTATATAATACAGAGTACTAAAAAAACCGACCTCAAAAGTACGTGGAATTACATATAATTACCAAGTTTTATTGAAATCGGTTACCGAAAAGTGCGCAAACCCGGATTCATCCCCTAGTTCGCCGCTATACGGGACTTGACACAGGAGATAATAAAAATCGGTTCTCACTACTCAAAGTATATTGAGAGATAAAAATACCTTGAATTGGAGAATAGCAAAATCAAGCATTAGAATAATTGCTCCTTGTATCAACATTTTGGCGCTCTTTATAAAAATGAATCTTCATGCGTGAGCAGCCACCCTTAGAGGTGGATGATTTTCTTCAAAATTAAATGGGACCACTATGGAGGTACCCTCTTTCCAACAAAAAAAGAATCATGAAAATCGGTTCACAAATACCGGAGTTATCGCGTAACATACATACAAAAAAACATGCAGTCGAAATGAGACCCAGCTCCTTTTTTGAAGTCGGTTAAAAATAAAATAACAAAAAATTGTATAATCAAAAATAAATAGGTAGACAAATGACAAATGCAAATGACAAATGCATACAGCATTAGAAATATAAAATTTAATGTTATATCAAGTTCTTAGGTTTTCGCTATTGTTACACATAGGAAATGAAACTATTTTTCCGGATTTAAATCGTGACCATGGGACCTGTAAAGGGCCCGAAACGTCGGTTTGTTTGAAAAAACAAATATACGCGATTTAAATCCGGAAAAATAGTTTCATTTAATGTTATACTTTTGTTTAAATGAGTTTTAAAAAATAACCTTGAAAATGTCGCTTAATATCTATAGGTAAGTAACTTTAGATATTGCAAATTAGTTACAACTTTTCAAAATATGCCACACGCAACGCGGGGCAACTCGGCAGTCACTTAAATCATAACAGATGCGCGTGCAATAAAGTCGGGCGTCACGTTAGGGCCACTTGTAATGGTCAGATAATTATCAAAGTAGACGCACTTGACATGTTTGCCGTGTGCCCACCGCCCGGAAACGGGGTGAATCCAGCGGCCATCTTGTTTAACTACATACTTCCGGTGCAATGCAGCGCACATCAACCCTAGGCTAGCCGAATACATTTTTTATCAGTTTGTGGTAACAGCTACACAACAATTGAATTTTATTCAGAAGAAAGATGTTGAAGGAAGCGCAAAGTTTTAAGTTGGAATACTCGATTTCTTGTTGTAAAGTATTACAACCACTTTTCTTCTTAACCCAATTTAAAAGACTATAAATTATCCCTCTTGTTCAAAAGTTCGACACTATAGACTTTTTTGAATAAGTGAAGAGGGCTATCTATTTTTTCAATAAACGTTTAAGTAGTTGGATACCCTAAAGGAAGGGGTGGCGCGTTCTATACACTCAATTAACAGAAAATCGCGTTGAAAGCGATCGCTAATCTTGATAAATCCAGATCTTGGTAAATCCTAGGAATTACGGACACCCATCCGCAGCAATACACCGCCCTAATACCGCAGCACACTTTGCCAACTCTCGCGGATTTAGAACCTAATCTCGATCGAATAGACTCGACAGTTATGAAAAGGCTGCATTGGAAAGACAAAATAAAATCCACATAATCCCGACCCACGGAAACCTCAGTACGTTTTATCTAAGAAAATATTTTTTTAGATGTCGCTTAACTTTCGCTCGCCGCACAGAGTGTATTTCTCAAGCGCGAACCGAAAAGTGTACTCTACTAGAATGGCATAAGGATTGTGTACATTTTTCGGAACGTCACGACTGTCGGGGTTATAGTATAGGGGACGTCGGGGGCTGCTGTCACCGACTATCAATATCGGGTGTAAAGTGACATATGGGGTGGAAAAGGCCGTCTTAAATCGATAAATTGTGTTCCGAAGCTACTTAAGAAAGTTATGTTATTGGGTTTATTGAGGCGCTGTCGCTGAAGTTTCTGCGGTCGGAACCCACCATGAATAAAATAGCATGTTTTGTTTGCTCGGTTTCAGTTGGCTTTATTGAGGAATTTGTTTATTTTAGATAATTAGTTAGGAATGTAAAATGTTTGCATAAATTTATGGAGACGTTTACACGTGTCGTATCGAGAACTGATAACATTTTTTTATCCTTGGTACAAATAAAAAGATCGAAAGTAATGTATAAAATATGTACTTGCAAAATAGTATAGACCACTGTTTTACAGGGTAAACAAAACAATTGCAAAATATACAAAACAAAATTATATATATACATAAATACCTCGTCCCCTCTACCACTGCCTCTTTTTCCTTCTATAACACTTCTAAGAAAACTGACGTGACTTAATAGATGTCCAAACATCTTTCCCCTTACGTTGTTTATAGTCTTTAATAATCTTTTCTTATTTTGCACTATTCTTAACATCTCGTCGGCTTTTCCTTTTGTCCAACTGATTCCCTTAATTCGTCTCCGAAGGCATTTAGATCCGATAAGGCAAAAGTTAACGTCGTGTCGTAACAGGAACTTAAAGTTAGGTCGCTTAATGGAAGTGGTTGGCGTTTACTCTACCGGCAAGAACTTAGTTTTTAAACAAAAAGAATTAAATAATAAACAACGTATTAAAAGTTACGATTATTTTGGTAACCAAAAGTGCGCGATCGCTACAAGTGGCGTCGCGTGCGCGGCACCGGATGCAGCCCCGAATGTGTCCTGCGCCGGCAGCGGTTGGACCGCTCGCACACGCTGCTAATTACGCCACCACACTGCACCGTCAAAGGATTTTGTTCTAATCGCAATTTTATCATACACCACACTCGACCACAGATGTTGAAATACTCACCGTAATTAACCTTACCTTTTATTAAAACTATTTAATGTTTATGCGGAATATTGATAAGAAGTATGGAGTACAATGTGCACATGAATGTAATAATTAATCATTATTTTTAATGATGCCTCCATACGTGATCCATACATTACATTATGTTTATAAGATCTTGATGTTCGCTATACTCAGAAAATGTTAATACGTTTTATTGTATATTTCCGAATAATTTATTTGAGTCGTCTACAATTCTATTTTTATCCGACTTTAAAAAAGGAGGAGGTTCTCAAATCGACTGTATGTTCTTTTTTTTCTTTTTTTTGTATGTTTGTTACGCGATAACTCCGGTATTTGTGAACCGATTTTCATGATTATTTTTTTGTTGGAAAGGGGGTACTTCCATAGTGGTCCCATTTCATTTTGAAGGCAATCATCCACCTCGAAGGGTGGCTTTTCACGCATGAAGATTCATTTTCATAAATAGCGCCTAACATTAATTTAGGAGCAATTACTTTAATGGTTGATTTTGCTATTTCTCCAATTCAAGGCGTTTTTCTCTCAATATACTTTGAGTAGTGAGAACCGATTTTTATTATCTCCAGTGCAAGTCCTGTATAGTGGCGAACTAGGGGATATTTCAATAAAACTTAGCCTTATAGACGTAATTCCACGTACTTTTGAGGTCGGTTTTTTAGAACTCCATAGTGAGATTATTAAAATAAACTCTCGTTTTTATAAAAAATTACTTTTAAATATGAATGTTGTAAAATTAGTTAAAAAGTACAATTTAATTTAAAACATTAAGTGCACGTAGAAATTTACAATTTCCTCTTGATTGTCAATAATTGGTTCATGCACCTATTAATTAGCGTATAATGCTATGAAAGACGGCAGCTGTAACCACCTACGTACAAACCCGTCAAAAGGGATTGCAGTAGGTGTGTTAAATTTTAGAAACAATGTTAATTATTTTTGTTTTAAAATTCAATGGGAAAAAAATATTTTCAGGAACTTAAGTCTATTGTACACTAGTGTTGTTTATAATGAGCCATGTTTTATTTTTCAGACAAGCTGGTGCCCGCGACTTCGTCTGCGTAGAATAAATACTTCCAGTAGCCTACAGTACTGTAATAATTTTCATCAAAATTTTAATTATTTTTTTTAATTTTCGTTTTATTAACTGCCTCTACCATGCCGGATTGCCACGCAGAGATCCCAGGTTCTATTCCCGGGCTGGGAGAAATATTTGTATAGTCTACATTTATTTCCCTCGTGAATTTGGGTGTAACTTGTGGTTGTCTATGTGTGTCTATGGCACCCGCGACACAGTTTCCCTATTGCGGGGCTATGTTGAGTGTGTGTATAATTATTATTTTATCAAAATCTATGTGAAAAGGTAATATTCTTACTAAAGGCATAAATATAAAATATATAGACAATAGATAGATAGTAAATTAATTTGCTACTCGGCGAACCCAGTAAAGGTTAAATGGTGCAAATTGCGCTTGTATTGAATGTTATTTCATGCAGTCAATTTTTGAAAAAATATTAATAAAAAAAAAGAAAAATTGATTTCTTAGGTTTTCGCGATTGTTACACATAGGAAATGAAACTATTTTACATATTGCTGATGTCAAACATCGTCGCGTAAACAAGTCTGCAGTCTGCGAGCATGTCATCGATAAACCTACATATTCAATGAAGTTTGACAAACCCCAGGTTCTTGCAAGAGAAGTCCGTTATCTACCCAGGATGCTGCGAGAGGCCATTGAAATTAAAAATAAAAAATAATTTCAACAGGGAAGATGGTTTCTCTGTACAACCAGTTTGGGATCCTGTATTTCCTCTGATGAAATATCTCAAACAGACATAAGACTGCAGTACTAATTAATATGTTTTAATTTATTCTAATTTCTATTATTAATTAATAATAAATTGAACTTAATAAAAATTCATTCAATAAAATAATTTGTAACACTTAATGTAGCGTAAATTGGAATGTTTTCTTTAAGGTATTTAATTAATAAGTATTGTAACTATAGTGAAAAAATAGGGTGTTTTGCATCAATATTAGACATAACTGGTTAAAGACTGTACCACCTCAGTCAACCGTGACCATGGGACCCGTAAAGGGCCCGAAACGTCGGTTTGTTTGAAAAAACAAATATACGCGATTTAAATCCGGAAAAATAGTTTCATTTCCTAAAAAGAAAAATATTGAATACAAGCGCTGCTAATTTAACCTTCAATGGGTTCGCTGAGTTACAAATTGATTTACTTCCATTTTTATTAACATGCACTACCACAAAGTATCCCTATAGTGCCTATAGTGCCTATAGTGCCTGTATCTATTAATTACTTAAAAATAGGTAAGTAATAAGAAAAAATATTATAAATTACAAAAACGCTGAAACATAAATAATAATAATAATAATAATAACGCACACACTCAACATAGCCCCGCACTAGGGAAACCCTGAGTCGATTTCTTACAAAAAGCATAAATATGAATTTTCAGATCCCTGACGTCTGATATGATTAGTTCTCCCTGTTTCACCCCGTTTTAAGATTTATTTTTGTGACAAATAATAGCCTGCGTCCTTTTCCTACATTCCAACTATCTCTATAAACTAAAACTCATCAAATTTGGTTCAGCGGTTCAGGCGTGAAAGACCAAGATACTTTCGCATTTATAATATTAGTTTAGATTTTGTAAGCCACACGAATTCAATGTTCGCGCATTTACATTTAACAAGGTTAGTTTATACGCCAAATAAAAAATTCACACATTTAAACGTCGCCTTACTTCCTCAAACTCGTATCTTAAAGCACAAAGTTACTGAAAAGCAAGAAATTGATTGTATATAGAAATTTTGCAGACTGATTTCACATCAAATTTCCTTAAAGTAATGCGTACAAATGAACGCCCTTGATAAGAAATTTAAAACAAATAGAAAATATTGTCGTCTCCTGAATAATCACTCTATATAAGATACTAGTTTGCAAAAATTATGCTATGTAAAGTTATAAAATATTTGCATTAAATTCTGTTACTTACCACCAACACCGTAGGTTGTACAGAAAAAAAACTATGTGGTCCATATCGAGGAATTCGCTGCTACTGCAAAGTGGTGTGACTTCGAAAATAGACACTCGACTAATGCGACATTAAGGGATTATTACAGTTCTAACCGAACAAAACAATGCATAATTCATTACTTGCCAACGATCGAGGAAAACGGTGGAAAATTCTAGCCTTCTGTAAGCACACGTATTTCATTGCAATAGGAAGAAAACAAAGGGTGAAGAAAGGTTCAAAGGCCTACGGGCATGGCAGTTATAGACTGTTTAGCAGAGGAGGCGGGAAAAATTTACCTTTAAATAATTGTACTATGTAAAACTATTGTGAACGAAAACCATGAATGAAAAGGTTTTTTATATTAAACGCACCGCGTACTCGAAAAACCAAGTCCGTGGGAATCATCGTTTAGCTTTTTTAGGTTGTTTCTGCCTACGATATTGTTTCTTTATATAGAAACGACCGCAATTGCCTAGCCTCAAACTAAATACTTCCCTGTACATTTTGGAGCACTTCCAACAAAACCCAAATCAGAACCAATTTAGAAAAGTTTTTTTTCCAAATTAGCCGTATCGCGAATCGTACGGAGGACGCATCCAGCGCCGACAATGCCACATTCAGCCACCGAGGTCGCCAGCAAACCGTTGGACCATCGAGGTCGTGTCTCATCGATTTAAAGACTTGTGGATTATTATTAGCGTTACAGTAGATAACATGGCCACGACTGACATGTGACGGGCCCGAAACGTGGGTTTGTTAAATATACGCGATTTAAATCCTGAAAAATAATTTCAATTCCTTTGTTAACAATAGCGCAAATCGAAGAAGTCAAAACGTTATTTACGGTAAGAAGAATAGTACATTTATCGAGAAAAATTGTGGTATACCTATTATATAGCAGTCGTCTTCATAAAGCCACAAGTTACACACATAGACAACCACAAATTACACCCAAACTCACGAGAGAAATGATTGTAGGCCATATAAACATTTCTCCCGGCCCGGGAATCCAACCTGGAACCTCTGCGTGGCATAGTAACCGTTCGGCCAAAGAGGCAGTTAAGATTAATTTGTTTACCTATGAAATAAACGTATTTGGAAATTGAATTTTGGACAGACTTATAACTCCACCATTATACGACGTCGTACAAACACTGTGAAGTACCGTAATGTAAGTAAACACATTTACATGAGGAACGACTATGGAGTGGAATTCCTTGCCGGCAAATTACCTATTTCCTGAAGGCTACCACTTGGGCCTTTTCAAGGTGCGAGTGAATAGGCATTATTTAAGTGTGCACACTCCAATGTCGACCTCATCGTCACTTTCGATCAGGTGAAATGGAACCTACTCGATTGATACGCTCGCTTGTATGTAGTGAGATGCCCGATACAAAATTTACAATG
>NW_020655617.1:0-42476 GCF_003589595.1 Hyposmocoma kahamanoa | reverse complement strand
TCAAAAATATTCACTTGATCCCTAGACACTTTTGATGTGTGTATTTTGTCGACTGTCAACTGAATATTGGTCACGCTTTTGGAATAAATAGCCGAACTTGTGTAATTTGAATAATCGTCGATCCATTATTCATCCGTTTAACAAGTTTATTTGAATTGTCAATTTTTGTTCATAAATACATACACTGTATTTAGAACTATATTTATGAAAAATACAAACAGGACTTTGATATTCAATTCAATAAAAGTTTAATTAATACAGTGAATAGCGACATCTCTCGCCAGGACTGGTAGCTGTAAAGGTACTAACTGGGTGATAAATCTGTCATAGATTTCTCATAGATGGCGCTACGACTAAAAAGTCGTTGAAAGACCAAGTACAAAGACACGACGCAACCACATAGAGAAATTCGTGAGGTCCGTTGGTTCGTTCCGTGGCTTAGTTGGTATAGCGTCTGGCACGGTATGCAAGAAGACATTTTTCCGAGTGTTTTTTCTGAGTGTTCGATCTTTGTATTAATAATTAGGACATATATATTTTAAAGTTTTTCATTTTAATTCAATATAGATAATCAAATCCCGCTATTCTTGTTAAAATATATATGAATAAAATATTGATCTCGGTCCTAGTAGGTCAACTGTCAAAATAAGAATAAAGAAGGCAATAATGCAATTGGTAATACTTTCAACGTCGTAACATCACAATTCAGTCATTTTTGACAAAATTGTATCTTCTTTAGCAATTCATCGATAAAATTATCGACAACGACTACATCACTATTGAAAATGTTATGAAAACTGGCAACGCTACAAACTATCTTCAAAAATGACAGACTCTAAATAACTAAAACGAACAAAGATATTTTTCTTTTTATAATAATAATAATTGCTTATTTTCATCCAAATGTCTACAATACCACTTAAATAACAGTCCATGGCAAGCATTGACCTACCAATAAAATGGCAAGTCACCAGAGAAGTGAGAAAAACTGTTATACTAGACTAAATGGTTTAAATAACGGTTTTACACTAAAGAGTGTGTTAATTCGTTACACGATAGAATGTACTTTCTTTCTTTTAACCAATCATATGAAATCCCGAAAACAGATTAAAATAATAATAATAATATCGTTTATTGCAAAACATGTTGTTACATTTAGGTCTTATAGTAGTAGGTAAAGTATCAAACATCTACCCAGTAAGTACCATAATATTATTACAATGAAAATAAATAAATCTAAGCAAATATATTCAGAAAGTCAAATGATTTATTTTTAAAATGATTGTCTAATTTAAATTTAAAGTATTTAAAAAATATATCAATTTATTTATTAACAATTAATCAATTCAAAATTAATTACTTATTAATTAACCGTCAAATTATTTTAGCATTGTATAATAATAATAATAACATTTGTCAATTAAATCTTCGTAATAATTGCGTTTATTTACTCTGTGATATAATTATTTTGCATTTATTTTATTAAATTACATAATTATAACAATCATATTTTTATAACATAATTACTAATTACATAATTTTTTTATAACATTACGAACAATTTTCTTCGTCACTAAAAAACTCCTGCAATGAGTAGTAGCAGTTTTGGGACAGATGTTTACTATAAAAGTCTAAAACTAATATTTAAGAATAAAATATCTAACATTGAGCATCATTTTTATATGGAGATATTTCACTTCATTGTGAATGTAATTTAGATTGTATTTATTTTTATTCAAGTTAAATAAATAATCTTAATTTCATAGGCAAGCAAATTACACTTAAAATAGTCATACTGATTAAACTCTGCTCATTCGTAAGGCATGATTCTCCTGAGAAGAACGAGCAAGAAACTCTAGGGATTGCTCTTTGCAAATATACATTTCAATACTTTTATCTTTACAGTATTTAATTTAAACATCTTAGATCGAGAATACCTGGAAGAGCTAAACGGGTTACCACGGATTTTTGTCATCCAAGTACGCAGAAACTGTATAACAATAACCTTTAGTATAAAGTTTTTGTTTCACTATAGTTTTAAACCTCGTTAATGGCAAATTTTGAATATCAATCGGAATCTTATAGAAGTGCCACTGCCTCTTAAATTAATTTGAGACTTTGTGAAGACGACTATCAGGAACAGCTAGTTTATTTTTATTTCTCGTATTAATGTTATATCTGGTACTGTTACTCATAAAAACAAAATATTTTTCTTAACGTAAATAACATTATTATTAATACAAAGATTGAACACTCAGAAAAAATTCCTTCGATACGGTCGGATTCGAACCGACGTCTTCTTGCAAACGCTATACCAACTAAGCCACGGAACGAACCAACGGACCTCACGAATTTTTCTATGTGCTTGCGTCGTGTCTTTGTATTTTGGTTTTTTCAACGACTTTTTAGTCGTAGCGTCATCTATGAGAAATTTATGAAAGATTTATCACCCAGTTAGTACCTTTACAGCTACCAGTCCTGGCGAGAGATGTCGCTATTCACTATATTAAATAAATTTTTATTGAATTGATATTCAATTCTATTTTGTGAAATTACTCCACTAGTTTGTTATAATTATTAATACAAAGATCGAACACTCAGAAAAAATTCCTTCGATCCGGTCGGATTCAATAATAATTTTATCAATAAATAACATTTTCATGAATATACTGTGAGGTTAGTGTTTATGTTATGTATACGTTAATCTCTTTAAACTTATGTTTCAAAGACTACAAGTGTCTTTTTTTTATTTGCCCTAACCGCACATTTCTGCGGGAAAAATATTCTATTAACATCGGCGGCATTACCCCAAAGCAAAATGCCGTATGTCATTAAACTGTGAAAGTAACTGAAGTATTAAACCAATTGCCATTTTTAAAGTCGTTATTATAAACCACGGTTAATATTTAATCGTTCGAAGATGAGGGTGCAACCAAGCCCTAACATTTCAATTATCAAATTGTGTTTGTCACTTCGAAGTGTCACAATATTTAGGCAGCGATATGCGAGAAAGATAATAATGGTTTTGGGGTACTGCAGATTTTATCATCATGTACATCTCACTGATTTTGTAACGAAATACTTTCATAGACTTCTCATAGATGGCGCTACGGCTAAAAAGTCGTTGAAAAACGAAATACAAAGATCAGACAACAAGCTCATAGAAAAATTCGTGAGATCCGCTGGTTCGTTCCCTGGCTTAGTTGGTATAGCGTCTGACATCGGTTCGAATCCAATCGAATCGAATCGAAGGTATTTTTTCTAAATGTTCTATCTTTGTATTAATAATTATAACAAACTAGTGGAGTAATTTCACAAAAAATAATTGGATATCAATTCAAATTTAATAAAATCTTTACTTCATAGGCGAGAAAATTATACTCGGAATACTCACTGTTAGCGAAGCGAGTTAACTTTTTTTTAACCGACTTCAAAAAAGGAGGAGGTTCTCAATTCGACCGTATGTTCTTTATCTTTTTTTTTTGTATGTATGTTACGCGATAACTCCGGTATTTGTGAACCGATGATTCTTTTTTTGTTGGAAAGGGGGTACTTCCATAGTGGTTCCATTTCATTTTGAAGAAAATCATCCACCTCTAAGGGTGGTTTCGTTTTTATAAATAACGCCTAACTTTAATTTAGGAGCAACTACTTTTTGGCAAGGCGTTTTTCTCTCAATATACTTAGAGTAGTGTCGTAGTGAGAACCTATTTTTATTATCTCCAGTGTCAAGTCCCGTATAGTGGCGAACTAGGGGATATTTCAATAAAACTTAGCAAATAGATGTGATTCCGCGTACTTTTGAAGGTCGGTTTTTTTAGTACTCTGTACTGATTTATTTAAGTTTAGTTAAGTGGCAAAGTTGTGTTTTGGTTTACATAATAGAAAAAAGATCCTTTCAAAAAAGCAGGCTGTGAACTTACGATGTTCAAGGCGTAGACGGAGTTTGTGGGGAACTAACGGCCGCGTCAGTCGAAACGCTGCTCTGAAAGTTTCTTATGTTTGTTCCAAAGTTCTAATCTCTCATTTCACATTGATTACACTCTGCTCTAGAGCTCCTTACCTATTTCTGCCACCAAGCAGTAATGTTCCGGTTTTGAAGGGTAAGTGTACTGGTGGAATTACAGGCTTCTGGGACTTGTCGACTTATGTCTCAGGGTGAGAAGCGGCGTGGCAGTGACTATAAGATTTTTTTTATAACATGAAGTGACGTGACGAACAAGTCGTACGCCTGATTGTAAGCTACACGCCTGTCCATAACAGTTGCAGTGCCACTCAGAGCTTTAAATTGCAAAGATCTGAGGAGCACTAACACTGCTCCCGTCACCCTGAGACATAAGTTGACAAGTCCTATATGCCCGTAATTTCACCAGCACGCTTACCCTTCAAAACCGGAACACAGTAATGCTGACATTACTTCTTGGCGGCAGGAATAGGCAAGGTGGCAGTGCTATCCTCGACGAATTCTTTCACAAGGACCCCTATTGCTACAAGATCTTCGCGATTTACTGCAACTGTTATGGATAATAAATGAAAAATGTGCTTTTAATTTCTAAATAGTAAATGTTTTTCAAATATCAATAAAAAAAGCATTTCATTTTTAAAACAACACAACATTTATTAACGTCATCGAGAATTAATTTAGTTGAACAATAAATATGTAGATATCACAAAGAACAACTGTTCAAACTTTCAAACAACGTTGTTCCATTGTACGGAGTAGTTCGATGATCACACACTGGCTGAATAGGGGATACACGTGCCGTTAGGCGTATTGCACATGGCGCCGCGGCTTAGGCTGCGTTTTATGCTAGACTAGACTTGTGCCTGATCGGTCCTTGAGGAAGCCTAGGTAGTTCAATCGGTCAACTGAACTAGGTGAGTCTTCTAGTTCATTTCTTTCATCAGGTTCCTTAGTTCGTTAGTTCCTTTTGTCCTTCCTCGGACATTGAACGAACTTCTACTACGGATTTCTAATATTATGAGGTCAATAGTAATAACTATATAGATTTTTTTTAATTTAGATATACAAGAATTTTAGTTAGAATGGTGTGTTTAAAAATCAATATTTAGGTACAATTATTTCATATACTCGTACACGTAGGTTGATATTATACATACAGATACCTACCAAACAATAATACTTTTTTGCAAGCTTGTATATAGATAATACATAATGTATATACGTATTAGAGACTTAGAATAAAGCAACGTACAATCGTGCATCCCACTCGCACTTGTACCAAAAGCAGTGAAAGATCGCTACTTGTCCCGTTCGCACCGTTCCTATTGAATAAAAGGCAGGTGAACTATCAACGCAGACAGATCCTAGTTCATACTCACCTAAAAAGAACGATGAACTATCAAAACCGTGCAAGACGAACTAGTTCATGTCGGTTAGAGTAGGGAATATATGCCTAATAGTTCGTAGTTCATGAACTATACAAACCTACATCATACCACAACACCAGCGATACAAATGCAGCCCGTACATCATCATCTCCTTATTGCATTAACCACTTAACTTATATCGCTAAATTAAATTTGTATTGAATGGATATAACCTTTCGACGAAAATATTTCGGGTGGGTCAGATTTCTCATAGATGGTGCTACAGCTAAAAAGTCGTTGAAAACCATATACAAAGACCCGACAAAAAGCACATGGAAAAATTCGTGAGGTCTGCTGGTTCGTTCCGTGGCTTATTTGGCATAGCGTCTGGCACGGTTTTTCCGAAAGTATCACCAAAAACAACATCATTAAACACTGTAACTGTGGTGAATTAGAAAGTATAATAATAGATAATAAGTTTAACTGGAAAACAAGTATAGACTTTGTATGTAAGAAGCAGAGAGCAGTCTTGTTAAGGCTTTCATAGAGAAAATCCGCATTTGTAGTATAATAATAATAATAAGTAAATAAATAACGCACACACTCAACATAGCCCCGCACTGGGGAAACCCTGTGTCGCGAGTGCAATGGACACGCACATAGACAACCACAAATTACACCCAGACTCACGAGAGAAATAATTGTAGGCCATACAGCTATTTCTCCCGGCCCGGGAATTAGGCAGTTAAATAAATAAATAAATTTGTACAAAATCCAGACTTTATTTAAAATAATAAGAGGTTTCCATATTACATTCTTGCTTTTTTAAACAGGACGTTCGGTAACTCTCATTCGATGACTATGTTCTGAGTAACGTTTGTAGCCTTTGCCGGTCGAGAAGTTCGAGTAATCATATCGTATACGACAGTTTGACGTTCAATTCGGGTGTTGTCATTGACTTACAAATAAATGGACGACGGGTCTAATACACAAACCACGAAAACAATGTCCCAAGTCAACCTATTTAAACGTAGTGACATGTAAAGGAATATGGAAAAGCTAAAACGTTGAATTTAAATTGTAATGTCATCGCAGTACTGTCTAATTTTGCTTGCTTCGCTGTCAGTCGAACAAACGAAGACTAAAGCGTGAATGACGCTCTGTATACGATTTTAACGCCCTATAAGTTCGGACACTTTTTAGCGCGGACCCGACGTCCATATGATTGTAAGTCAATGGGTGTTGTGAATAAAAATGAAAAGAAATTGTACGATATCAATGTAAAACAATTCTGAAATCAATGCATTTGTAAAATTGTAAAATTTAATGGTCACTTTAACTTTTATAAGATATTCTTTTGTTAGACGTCAGCATGTAATGGCAGCGATACACAAATCGATTAATGGTTTTTATTCGCTGTTTTGTGTTTATTTTTGTAAACTTTTATAATAAAACAAAATAAAAAACTTACAAATAAAGAATAATGCTCTAGCCACACAGAGGAGGCCGCGGAAGCGTGCCGTTTCAATGTGGCAGGGTTCATTATGAACTCGTATATTACAATAATTCCCGCACCTTTTTGTGGCCTGAGCACATTGAAAATATAACCAGAAATAGAGACGAAATGTCATTTAATTTGCTTGAAAACTATTCTGCCATATCATTACTGTGACAACTGCGCTCCGATTGGCCAGCCCGAGTTCGAAACAATTGACGGGTGTCGTCAATTGTTTCACTTCAAATCTTTGCTATAATGGACGAAAATTGCAAAATTACGTATTTCATATGTAATTACCGATGAAATTTGATTCCGTTTGTTTTGTAATTAGATGTTTTGCTATTTTCCCCCACACCACCGAATAGAACAGCACGCCGTTGTTAAAAATATTTCCTGTATTACAATACTTACAGAATGTTTTTGGTATATACGGAGACGTACACACAGGTCAGTTGTTGGCGCTGTCTATACTTCGGTGCAAACGAGAGTTGATATTTATAAGTGGTATATCACTGATGCGCATAATACTACAGATATTGATAGTAGTTTGAGCTGGAAACCTCAGATTGACTTCATTAGTAAGAAGATAATTGATACCTTAAGATCGTTCTACCAATTCAAACACTTTCTTCTCATCAATCTCAAGATTTTGTAGTTTATCAAATTAAGAATCTAGAAAAAGAAGATAAAGTCATCTCGACTGCAACGCTGTAATTTGGTCGCCACACGAAGCCAAATACAAATTAATGATAGAACGCATCCCGAACAAGTTCGTTAGATATCTATATTTAAAACAGTATGGTGTGTACCCAGGTTATCCACTGTTATATCCTACCCTATTTGTACTCGGCAAGTTAGGCTATTATAGACTGGAAGTAAGAAGAGAAGTAGCTCTCGCCACTTACTTATTAAAAGTACTGCGTGGTAAGATACACAACCCATGTGTTCTAAACACAGTTCAGCTGTATGTACCTGACGGGTACGTAGGGCGACGCTGATGTGGGTGCAGCGCGCGCGCACCAATCTGCTGCACAACGCGCCCCATATACGGGCGCTGCGTGCCCTCAACGCGGTATCACACGACATTGATTTGTTCGCTTCAAATTGAAATTCAAATTCAAAATAATCTTTATTTCATAGGTAAGCATTATTACACTTGAAATCGTCACAATGGTTAAACTCTACCGCTCATTCGTAAGGCAGATTCCCCTGAGAAGAACGAGCAAGAAACTCTAGGGGTTGCTCTTTGTAAATAACATTTACAATATTTTTTTTTTATTTGAAACATCAGAGATCGAGACTACCTCCATGAGCTAAACGGGTTACTACCACGGATTTTTGTCATCCAAGTACGCAGAAGTTGTATAATAACCTTTAGTATAAAGTTTTTGTTTCACTATAGTTTTAAACCTCGTGAAAGGCAAACTTTGTATATCAACCGGAATCTTATTATAGAAGCGTATACATTGCCCCTTAAATGATTTTTTGACTTTGTGAAGACGACTATCAAGAAAAGCTAGTTTATTTCTATTCCTCGTATTAATGTTATGTCTGTCACTATTTTTCATAAATAAATTACTATTCCTTTTAACATAAATTACATTACGATTGTACTCTGAATGAATTCGCACAGGCCGTATATTGTAGAATATCAATGGAAGTTTGTTATAGTTAACATGTACGTAAATATTTTGTTAGTAACTACACTATTGTATTAGGTTATACCTGTAATGATAGTTGTAAGAGGTAAAAAATAAATAAAGAATGTGTGAGTTTTGGCAACATCGGTTCTGACAGTAATCGAGGCATAAGGTACTGGCCATTGTTTTTCTTTTCTTCCGTGGATTATACGTTTGGGCGTTACTTTTACTTTTACTAAAAATATTACCGCGAATACTAAATAAATAAAATAAAATAAAAATTGTTTATTCAGTAACATAATGTACAGAGAAAACTAAAGACTACATATGCGATTTAATGTAAAAATAACACATATACCTGTACTAGGAAATTCCTGTATTTCAGGTAAAAAGTACTACTAATTATAAACGTGGATACTATTAATATTATAAATACTTTTTAGGAGAATCTTATGAAATAAAATTAAACAATTAAACAATAAATTGCCAATAAAAAAAAGTACACTTAAACAAGACAACATTTATTTTACGATAATAAATAAATTCTCTGTATCCTCATAGGACATATTTTGAAGAGCTTCTTGGAGAATTTTCTTTACCTTAAAGCAACAGAAATTATAAATGGAATATTTGGCGTTTAATTTATTGTACAAAAATGGTCCAAGAAACACAAAAAATCTTGAAATAAAAGTACGTTTTGATGATATAATTTTGGGGCAGACAATATCTTTTCGTCTTTTATTAGTGTTTTCAGTAATATATGGGAGTAACACGTGCTACTACTATATATACTAATCAATATGTTAATTTTTTTCTTTTTTTATAATACGAAATGACGGGACGACCAAGTCGTGCGTCTGGTGGTAAACAACACGCCTATCCATAACAGTTTCAGTGCCATTCAGAGCTTTAAATCGCAAAGATCTTATGGGCACTGTGCCTGTAATTTCACCAGCACCCTTACCCTTCAAAACCGGAACGCAGTAACGCTCATTACTGTTTTCTTCGGACGAACTCTTTCACAGGGAACTCTAATTGCCGTCCGTTTCGTATCTCCGTCCGACAAGTATCCAGTATGAAGCTTCATTCGCATCACGCGTCTTTTCATTTGGTCAAGTATTGCTTATTTGGCAGTAATTGTTTCGGACGGAGATCGAGAGTGGACCCCCAGTTCCGAATCAGAGAAATGACAGTCCGAAATGTCACAGGGATCATTTTATGTCTAGGTGTACAACCGATATCCGAAGTAGCTCCGAGTTTTCTAGATTTGTCTAGTCTCAGATTCGAAATGAATACGAATTGGATGCATTGCGAGAAAGCGGTTACTCGTGTCCCAACTGGTATAAGTATAATAAAGTATATCAACCTTAACGCGTGTTTAAACATTATATTTTTCTATTATCATACGACCGTTATATATTGAGCTGCGACCGCACAACGGATTCCAATTAAGTGAGTAAATGTAAAATATAACACATATACTTGAAGTAGGAGAATCCTGTATTTCAGGTAAAAAATACTAATTATACAGGTGAATATATGATGATTAAACATTGACTTACAATTATGTGGATGTCGGGTCCGCGCTAAAAAGTGTCCGAACTTATAGGGCGTTAAAATCGTATACAGAGCGTCATTCACGCTTTAGTCTTCGTTTGTTCGACTGACAGCGGAGCAAGCAAAATTAGACAGTACTGCGATGACATTACAATTTAAACGTCAACGTTTTAGCTTTTTCATATTCTTTTACATGTCACTACGTTTTTAAATAGGTTGACTTGGGACAATTTTTTCGTGGTTTTTGTATTAGACCCGTCGTCCATTTATTTTTAAGTCAATGTGATTAAATTACAAACAAAAAATAAATATTGAAATGTAGATACGCTCGGAGGGTTGTTAGTTGGAGAAGTGAAACGCTCGATGTCTAGCTCGCAATTAACATTTGTTTCGAAATCAGCCCCTACCTTTATACAAAATTTATAAAATATAACGTACATCCCAAATATAAGTTGGAGAGAGAGAGAGAGACTATATATATGCCTCTCGCTCTCGCTCTCACGTAAATACTTCGCGCGCCCGCGGGCTGCCAGTCAATCGGCGCTCTCGCGGCGCTGAGTGGACGTGTTGATGAATGCTATAGAAATCATATACCTATTACGCTTGAAGTAGACAACAATTCTCTGTATCATCGTAGGACATATTTTTAAGGAATTCTCGGAGAATTTTCTTAACCTTTACGTAACAAAAATGATAATTTTAATTTACTGTACAAAATTGGACCAAGAAACACAAAAAATCTGGAAATAAACACATGTTTTGATTATACAATTTTGGGGCAGATAATATCTTTCCGTCTTTTGTTAATGTTTTCAGTACTATATGGGAGTGCAATGTGCTGTTTGAGAACTGTGGACTTAATAAATAATTGCTTTACAGTTATTACCTTACACGACTAATGCAGAAGGTTAGTGGGGTAATGGAAATGGCGGAAGAAACCTTTAGAACCGCTCGCTGGGCTCTCTCAATGGTTAGTAATGAAGTTTTAGCAATACCACCCCAAGATGTAATGCAATATGTAATAATTGGTTGAAATATGGCATAATAAACTTGCCTGATTATTTTAAAATCAGCAAAAGCGCGTAGTTTTTTAAACACATACATTAGCTTACGGATTCGACCGCTTAGTGCTTCGATATGGTGCTTAAAAGAGAGGTTATCATCTATTATAACACCTAAATACTTTACCTTGTTAGTAATAGCAGTGTCTGGACACTTGCATAGGTTGTCAGTAGTCTCTTTACAATGGTGAGCATAAAGTTGTGTGTTAGTTATAACAGACTTTGGTTTTCGCATATAGAACTGCATGAAACTAGTTTTATCAAAAACAACACTTTTAACAACCTATTTGGAGAAAATCATCTCGGAACCTCATTTAAGGCCAAAACACACACCGGACACTCCATACAACAAGCTATACTATCATTCTACGTTAGTTTTGATTGTAGTGACCCTCCCTACCTACTCTTAAGGCGAGAAGGGCACTATAACCTGTGCGCGCACAGGATCCTTATAAGTTCAGGTTCTGACCCTAGATCCGCCAGTGTACAGGGCTGTCACAGACCTCTGTCACTTGACTTCATCCGGTTCTTCGAGAGGCTAGTGCCTCGGGTGACCCGCCTCGGGTGTACGTACAGTACCCTCCCTACTTTCCAGATAGGTACCGGAGCTGTAGGCACGCTCATTTCCCGTTGCGCATTGCACAACTAGCGGTTGCCACCGCTAAGCCGTCGATTCTGAGTCCACTACCAGTTCCCAATAACCTAAGCGGCTAGAGGGACCGGAGGATATCTAGATTATCCTCTACTAGCTCTCCGGGCTAGTGCCGGAGATGCCAGTCGCAGTGTCCTGCGATAATGTCCGGACATAGCCTCCAACTTAAAGGGCAAGTCACGTCTCCTCGCTTCAAACCCTCAACTAGACCACTACTGAGACGCGTTAGCTGCTCACGAGACAGACGCCCCGGAAACATTCAAAACCGGGGCAGACAAACATGTCCGTCTTTACAGCTAACCACAAACCCCAGCGAGTCCATACCCAAGTCGTAGCAAAGGCATATCACTGGCGGAGGGCTTGGCCCGGACGCCCGCTGTACCCTGATCTTGCCATCGAGCACGTAGTCTCTCCGGAAAACCCTATCTCTCGGGTCAGTGGATAGGGACACTCAATACAACAGTCGACAGTTATTTACCTGCTACTACTACATACAGCAAGGCGCTGTCTGCGCACGTGCAAATGTGTGCGTGAAGTGGCAGGGTTACCCATCACCTCGTACTATTACGTTACGTGGTCAGAGCGGCAACATAGCGAAAATTCGTAAGCGAATCTGTTATCTTTCATTCTATGATAGAATCCTAATAATTACATATGTTCATTAGGTATTTATATCGACATAATATAAAATTTATTTAAAAAAAAACATATTAAAAAGCAATAAAAATGTTGTATTTTGGACAGGTACTAGTCCAAGTTTATAATTACCTGGTTATTGGTATTGGTATTGGTGCAACGGGCTAGTTTCCGCAACTCGACGTCGAGGCGCTTATTTTGCGTGTGGTGGGTGCAGGGTCCTACTCGTGCCACCCAAGCTCCTCCAGGAATCTCAGCAGCCTCTTCGGTTTTCTGAAGACTTCGGGGAGCGACCTCGGCACTCCAAGGTACTTTGCCCTGTAGTTGGCCACACCGGAGCACTCTAGTAGGATATGTGCGGCCGTTTCCTCCCCCTCCATGCACGCTCTGCATAGAGGAATGTCCGTGATACCTAAATTGAAAAGGTGTTTATTGTATGGACCATGACCCGTTAGAGCGGCAGATAGAGTGCGCAGCTCTTGTCTTTCAAGTTTGATTAATTTACGAGATAGACTGGCGTTGAGCGTTGGGAGTGCTTCCCTAGCCTGTCTACAAACCGTAAGGGTTGTCCATATGTTATTATGAGAAGATTTTGTACCTTTGAGTATAGTTCTTGACCATTGGTTGGGGAGGGACACTATGGGTTCTGGCCCTACAGCATCCGTCTCCGACTCTTTTCTAGCTAGTTCGTCTGCTGCGTCGTTGCCACGTGAGCCGCTGTGTCCTTTAATCCACTGTAGGGTTACGTGGTTTTGTATACATACCTCCATGAGTGCTTGATGGCATTCATAAATGAGCCCTGAGTTTATGTCATAGCTGCTCAGCGCTTGAAGTACTGACATGCTCGGAGAGTATTCGAATGGAGTGATTCTTTACTCTTCTCGCTATTATTGCTTCTGCTGCCAACTTGATACCCATACATTCAGCCTGGAATACTGTGTTGTGGTCACCAAGCGGTGTTGATATTCTGATGTTGAGGTCTTCTGAGAACACCCCAGTACCTGTTCCTGAGTTTGTTTTTGATCCGTCAGTGAATACGCGGACCTCTCTGAGGTTTAGTCCTTCGTTGGGATCTTCAAACAATTGTATCCTGTATTTTTTGTCAAAAATGTATTGTTTTGGGATCCTATCCACAGTCGCCGATTCCTCTTTGACTTTGACCTTTTTGAATTACCTGGTTAATAATTAGGTATAATTAACTACGTAATATTTATCATCAAAAAAATTGAAAATTCGAGACACTTCTTCGTCTACTAACTCACGAAGTTATGACGTCTCATTATATTGATATAATAAATCTGTATTATATATTACTCTGCACTAAACAAATAAAGAAAACAATAACTGACATAAGTTTTTTTTCATCGAAGAAATTCCTATCTTTATCCCGTTTAGATGATAATAAACAGCCGTACACAGCACTATTCTCGCCCATTATAAATAGTAACGTACAATGATGTTATATATTAACGTACAAGTTTCGTAATGAATAAATGAAAACTATATTCAAATATCAAAGCCGTCTTAGCGCGAAAACGGCTCGCCGGCAGCCTTGTTGTCGTTCAGTCAATGTGACCGTCTATATGCGGGGCGTGGTGGGGTGTCTAAATCTAGGGAAGGGCGGAGACTGTCCACTCTCGTTACTTTTTTGTTCTCTGGCCAAAGTACTAACTTCAGAGCGTTAATAGATTAATGAAAAAACGGTTGCTTTTAACACGGGTACGAAGATCACTTCATATATAAATATCCATGGATAGTTATCACCATGATTATCTTGATAAATCATCATCATATCTGCTGGAAGACATCCACTGCTGACCATAGGCCTCCCCCAAAGATTGCCAGACTAGCCGGTCGGATTCGACGTGCATCCATCGGTTATCCGCCCCACTGAACGCTTCCGGTTCGTGGTCTTCATTCGAGAACCTTTCTGCCCCAATATAGGTTTGTATTCTCCAATACCAGGAATTAAACGCAATGACAGAAATAAATACAAATTAAAAGTACCCTTTTCAAAATTGCAATTATTTACTAACAGCCCTCATTGTATGTTGATAAAAATTTATAATAAAATCCCAAATAAAATCAAAAGTAACGAAAAATACATAACGTTTATTAAACATCTAAAACAAATGTTAATTAAAAAATGCTACTATTCTATAGAGGAATTTTTCTCAGACAAATTCGAGTAGCTATTCGTATTCGTTTTAATATTATAATAAAATTTCGTTTAAAATAGAATATATTCGTTATATGATTGTAGATGCTATGCTATTACCTCGTTTGTGTATTTTAGATTACATAAGCTCTATGTTACAATTTTATAACTATATGTCTAGAGTTAAATTTATGTTTTAATTCCATTATTATTTGAATTGTATAGGTAGAAAATAAATATAAAATTATAGTTATTACAATGTAAATATAATAATATAAATGTGGTATGTGAATGTGTGAAAGTGAGTAGGTAATATTATATTAAGTTCCTCTCTCAAATTGTTAAATCTTGCAGTGCCCTAACGGGGTCCATATGAACACATGTATTTAAGTTAAGACCTTTTCTAACATATGGTGGCAATGAATAAATGAATATGAATATGAATATGACATAACAATTTAAATTTCGAATAGGTTGACTTGGGACATTTTTTTCGTGGTTTTTGTATTAGACCCGTCGTCCATTTATTTGTAAGTCAATGGTTAGCAGTGTATTTCTACGAACGACGTATCTAAATTAGTCAATTGTCAACCTCAAAAAGTCACAAACCAAATGTTTTCCCAAAGATTATTCTTCGGTATATTTAATCAAAATTTAAAGAGGCAGAGAGGCTTTTTTACAGACATGTAATCAATTTTCTACTTACCAAATATATTCGAAATAAAATGGAAAAAATAACTTCACAATATTTTGCGTAAAGACTGTTTTGTCCAGAACTAGCTCACAAAAAGTTTGACTCATGTTGAGTTAAACGGAGATCTTTTATGTTTCTTATTATATACCAACGAGGGACTTATTGACGTGTAGAAATTTTACATTCAGCACTAGCATAACCTTGAATTTTACGTATTTTGAATTGCAACACTATTGTAATAACAGTGCGACATCTTGATAATTGTGAACCCTGCTTCAATCGTAGGTTCAAACGGAAACAAGTTACATTATCACCTCAAATAAGATTTTGTTTATTTCTATCACTATTTATCTTTGAAAACTGTATTTGATACAAATCCTGAAGTATTGGTAATATTTAGAATACATAAGTTTCGAGTATATAACCAGAAACAGAGACGAAATGTCATTTATATTAAAAAACTATTCTGCCAAATGACAACTGGTGACAACTGCGCTCCGATTGGCTAGCCCGAATTCGAAATATACATTAGAGTTGGGCAAGTAGGTATATTATCGAAATCGATAGTCAAGATATAGATACATAGCATTATAATAACCATTTTCTGTTTTTTTTAGACGACTGACCAAACAAAGGAGCGTAATGTTTTCATGGTGAATATTGTAAGGAAATATCGTTTATTAATTCCTCTGTAAGTTCTGAATGTTTCAAAATATTTCTAATTGTGTAGTATTGTTAGAATCCATAGTCATTACGAATGAGCATGGCATTGGGTATCAAAAAATGTCAAAACACAATTTTGTACTGACAGCAAACAAAAAAATATATATAAATAACAATAAAACAAATGTTTAGTTTACTTTGTTAGAGCACAGGGGCAGCCGTGTTTTTTAATTTAATTTTTTTAATTCGATTTTATTATGCAATGAAATAGAAATAAAAATAACTAAAATGGTTTTGAGCCAGGTGAGGGATACAGGAAAAACTGACATGTTTAGTTAAACAAGCGTTTAAAGGTCAAACGGTACAAACTAGATACCTAAAAATACAGGTACTTATTTAATTAATTTGGGCATCACAAAACTACACTATTAGAGTTTTAAGATTTAATTGAATAGCTTCATGAAGATTGCATAATTTTTTTTTATTCATTGTAAGTGCGCATTTGACCTCCATCTCACCTGATGAAAAGTAACGATGAGGTCGACGATGAAGCATGCACCACTAGATAATGCCTATTCACTCTCGCCTTGAAAAGGTCCAAGTTATAACGTTCAGGGAACAAGTCTGCAGGCAGGGAATTCCACTCCATAGCCGTTCGCCATATAAATGTGGAAGCGTAACGCTTCGTGCGAATCTTTGGAATATCCACAACATAGGGGTGGAAGCCAAGCTTACGCCTAGTCCCCCGATGATGGAAAGGGGAAGGCGGAATTAAATCGTGTAATTCCATCGCACACTCTCCGTGATATATCCTGTAAAATACCGATAAGCAGGCTACTTACGGCGGTGTTCAAGGCTCTGCAGCTTCGCCTCTACTAATTCTGAGTCACCTATAAGCCTCTTGGCATGCTTGTCGATTGAATCCAAGGTGGCCAGTTGATATATAGCAGAGCCATCCCAAAGGCGGTAACAGTACTCCATACACGACCGGACTTGTGCTTGATACAGCTGAAACAACTGTCCCGGTGTGAAATAACGCCTCGCCTTGGAAAGGATGCCAAGCTTCCTGGCTGCATTTTTGGCCATGGATTCTATGTATGTGGCGAAGTTCAGATTGGACGACAGGTCCATTCCAAGTAGCTGGAGACGGTCGGCTATCGGTATGGATATATAACGAAAAGTCGGAGTTAGCTCAAAGGGACTCCGTTTTGTAGAGAATAGACACGCCTGCGTTTTGATAGCATTAAATTTGACAAGATTGGCATTGCCCCAATCAGAGCCTTGAGCGTCAAATCTAAACGGCTAACCACGGACTCTCGACAAGACTGATTTCCTCTCCACTGACCCTTGCATTGGTTAAATACCTACTTACGACTGTGCTCTCATCAGCATACGCAAAGGTACCTGGAATTAACATATCATTGATATGCAGCAGAAAGAGAGTTGTAGACAGTACGTCCAGCCGTTTTAGTGGGGCAGGGTTCGTTATAAACTCGTACATTACAATAATTCCCGCGCGTCTTTGTGGCCTGAGTACATCGAGTATATAACCAGAAATAGAGACGAAATAAGGGCCATATATTCCTGGTAACACATTAGCGATACAGCTCTTATAAATATCAACTCTCGTTTGCACTGAAATGTAGACAGGCCAACTACTGACCTGTGTATACGTCTCGGTATATTCCAAAAATATTTTATATTTATTGTAATAAAGATAATATCTCTAACAATTAAATATTAAATATGTATTAATTAATTTTTTTTTGAATTGATATTCAATTATGTTTTGTGAAATTCCTCTACTAGTTTGTTATAATTATTAATGGTACAAAGATCGAACACTCAGATAAAACACTCAGAAAAAATTCCTTCGATCCGGTCGGATTCGAACCGACGTCTACTTGCATACCGTGCCAGACGCTATACCAACTAAGCCACGGAACGAACCAACGGACCTCACGAATTCTTCTATGTGCTTGCGTCGTGTCTTTGTACTTGGTCTTTCAACGACTTTTTAGTCGTAGCGCCATCTATGAGAAATCTATTGCAGATTTATCACCCAGTTAGCACCTTTACAGCTACCTGTAAAGCTGTAAAGGTAAAGCTGTAAAGCTGTAAAGATGTACTTTCCTGGACAAACTCTTTCACAAGAAGCTCTATTGCTACTAAATCATCTACTGAATCTAAACCTTCTGCTGGTTACTGACGGTCACCACCCGAAGCTTTGCGATTTAAATTTTATGGTTTAAATTCTGCAGCTCAGTTTAAAGCGATGACCGACTTAACCTTTCTTGACTATAACTAACATGTTTAGATAGGGGTTACTACTATTGTAAGTTATGCAAAGATAATAAATAAATAAAAAGGCCTTATGGTAGCATATTCTGCAGCAGTCAGCATGGGCGTCCACAAGGTTCGGTTTTATGTTCATTTCTGTTTTTAGTTTACATGATAATGACTTTTATATTACCATTTTGATACCAAGTCGTGTGCCTGCTTCTAAACCTACGAAGTTAATCCAAAACAGACCTAGAACAATTAACACAGTTCACAATAAACCAGATTAACTAACAGTAGAACGAGTTCTTAATAAATATTATTGAAACAAAAAGAGACAAGCAATTAATTCATTTGCTCGTTTTGTTTCTTTAAATTTGTAATATCGCACTGCTATTACAATAGTGTTGTAACACAAAATATGTGAAATTCAAGATTATACTACAGCTGAATGTAAAATTTAACGCGTTTGTGTATTGCAAGAAACAATTAAAATATATCTATTTAACTGAAAATTGGACAATTTTTTGTGACCTATTTCTGGACAAAACAAGCTACTAAATTATTTTTCCCTTTTTTTTAAATATAATGTGTTGGAATTAGGAAATTGTATAGATGTCTGTAATAAACTTCAAACTATACATAAGTTATGAAACTATTTTTCCGGATTTAAATCGCGTATATTTGTTTTTTCAAACAAACCGACGTTCTGGGGCCCTTTACAGGTCCCACGGTCACGGTTGACTGAGGTGGTACCACCACCTACCACCACCTACCACCACGCGATCCTTATCCTCCTGATTAAATCCGGATGATCCTTATTAAATCCGGAAAAATAGATTCATTTCCTAACCTAAGAACTCGATATATACATAAGTTTTAACAATATTTCTCGGCAAGTGAATAATTCCTTTTTCTTTGTTTCTGAAAAAATACACTTTTTGAGTTAATACATTGTTATATTAACAATGCGATATATTTGTTTAGCTGGTACCTATATAATTGCGGCGGAATAATCTAGACAACCATTGTGTTGCATCATGAAGACCACCGGGCTGTTGGTATTGTTGGTGAGCAAGTTTTTTTTAATAATTTACAAAGCTTGGGATAAAAAATCGCGTCGTGCCATTGGCATAATAATGCCACACGAAAGTGCTTTTATGACATGAAATTCACAATAGTAATTTAAATAAATTACTCGGCCAAGGAAGTACTGCCACCTTACCTATTTGACCCCCATCTTACCTGATGGAAAGTGATGATGAGGTCGACAATGTAGCATGCGCACCTAAATAATGCCTATTCACTCTCGCCTTGAAAAGGTCCAAGTTATAGCGTTCGGGGAATAAGTCCGCAGGTAGGGAATTCTACTCTCTAGCCGCTCGCCATTTAAATATGGAAGCGTAACGCTTCGTGCGAAACTTTGGAATGCCACAACCTAGGGGTGGAAGCCTAGCCTACGCCTAGTCCCCCGATGATGGAAAGGGGAAGGCGGAATTAAATTATGCAATTCCATCGCACACTCTCCGTGACATAGCGGTAATGAGAGCATTACTATGTTCCGGTATTGTGCTGGCGAAATTACAGGCACATGGTGGGGGGTTGTGCAATTACGCGAAACTAGCATTTGATTCTGAGTCTCCATTTCGGTAATCTAGTGGCCAAATCAACTCCGCGTATAAGTCGTGGCAACCAAATCAGCGTGATTTACGGGAATGTATTGTTATCAGTCCGTAGACAACATACATTAATGCTTACTGCGCTGAAATAAAGGTCCGTTCACCGTTCACCAACATGTACAATAAAAAATTTTCTAATATTGATTTCTTTGACACCACTCTTAGTAAATTTAAAAAAAAAATGATGTTACAATTTGTAAATGACATTTAATGATTTTGTAGTCGCTTATTAAACTCTGTCTTATATATTTAATCAATGATATTATACTTTGTTACTCATGCTCACTTAATTTAGAAAGATTAATTAATGATATTAATGTAAAACTCTAGTAACGCATAAAACAAGAATGTTATCATTACAAATAACTCTATAAGATATGTTACAGCCGTTCTTATTATAATCTATTTATAATCTGCTGGCACTATAGGTCTATTTTAAGAGGAATATATGTAAAAAATTACTATTTCATGTATGACTGTTTGTTGCCACAAATAAATGAAAAAAAAATAATGGTCGTAGCCATTGAATTAACAAAGTAATAACGTTAAATCCTGTGAAATTAGGTTTGATGCGGATTGTGACGGGGGCAGTGGCAGTGCCCCTAAAATTTGATTTATTCCCTGTAGTTCCATGCACTCAGTTCCACATGGAACAATTGTAACATTAATACAAAGATCGAGCAGTCAGAAAAACATTCGGCCGGGTTCGAACCGACGTCTTCTAGCAGACTCTATACCAACTAAGCAACGGAATACGTTTCTTTGTATTTGGTTTTATCAACAACTTTTTAGCCGTAGCGCCATCTATGAGAAATCTATGATATTTCGTCACTCAGTTAGATACCTTTACAGCTACCAGTCCCGGCTAGAGATGTCGCTATTCATAGTATTTAATTTTTTTTTAAATTGATATTCAATTATGTAAAATTACTCCAATATTTTGTTATAATTATTAATACAAAGATCTCAGAAAAAGTGTTGCTTAGTTGGTATAGCGTCTGGCACCATGTATTTGGTATAGTTTGGTATAGCGTGTACCAACACGCTATGCCAAATAACTTGTTTACCAAATAATTTGTTTTGTGTGCTTGTTTTCTGATCTTTGTATTTAGTTTTTAACTACTTTTTAGCCGTAGCGCCATCTATGATCATCGGATCATATAATTACCGAGTTTTATTGATATCGGTTGCCGGAAAGTGCGCAAACACGGTTTCATCCCCTAGTTCGCCACTATACGGGACTTGACACAAGAGATAATAAAAATCGGTTCTCACTACTCAAAGTATATTGAGAGAAAAAACGCCTTGAATTGGAGTATAGCAACATCACCATTAAAATAATCGCTTTTATAATAAAATTTAGGCGCTATTTAGAAAAATGAATCTTCATGCGTGAACAGCCACCCTTAGAAATAAATGATTTTCTTCAAAATTAAATTAGACCACTTATGTAAATTAAACTCTTTCCAACAAAAAAAGAATCATGAAAAAAAAAAATTACTGGTGAACCGATTACATCCAAAAACATACATCCAAAAAAAGACATTCGCATTGAGAACCTTCTCGTTTTTTTGAAGTCGGTTAAGTAACATATGAATCAGCGTGAATAATTATCGGATAATTATGATAATAATTATTATCAATGAAAATAATTATCTACCGAACCCTGAAATGTACGAAACTTTTCAGAATCAGTAATTTAAATTTCGTCTTTTTTTTTTCAGGCAATCGTAGCATCGGTACAGTGCAAGCCTGCACCCGATACTGCACCACCATATTACGAAGGTATTATAATTAGAAGTATGTACAGTTATTTTCTCATTATACGGTCCACTCGTTAGTGGACCGTATAATGAGAAAATAACTGTACGGGTCTCCTCTAAGAAGAGGGTTAACATAGACAAGAAGTGCAACTCGCCTTCAATGCCTACACGTCATCACTGCACAATTTTCCGACCGAACCGACTGGGGCACGCTCTTGACGAGGCAGCTCTTTTCGAAACTGCGCAAGTGGATCCCAGGCATCGAGTATATAACCTGAAACGGAGACTAATAATCTCAGTACAGAGCACTAAAAAAACCGACCTCAAAAGTACGCGGAATTACGTCTATTTGCTAAATTTTATTGAAATATCCCCTAGTTCGCCACTATACAGGACTTGACACTGGAGATAATAAAAATAGGTTCTCACTACGACACTACTCAAAGTATATTGAGAGAAAAACGCCTTGAATGGTAGAAATAGCAAAATCAACCATTAAAGTAATTGCTCCTAAATTAAAGTTAGGCGCTATTTATAAAAATGAATCTTCATGCGTGAACAGCCACCCTTCGAGGTGGATGATTTCCTTCAAAACGAAATGGGACCACTATGGAAGTACCCCCTTTCCAACAAAAAAAGAATCATGAAAATCGGTTCACAAATACCAGAGTTATCGCGTAACCTACATACAAAAAAAAGAAAAAAAAGAACATACAGTCGAATTGAGAACCTCCTCCTTTTTGAAGTCGGTTAAAAATGGGCCATATGGGCCTTATATTACTTTTAAATAACAATTCTCGTTTGCGTTGGTATCACAAATTAGAAAGCTGAAATAGTACAGCGCCAAGAACTGACCTTGTGTGTACGTCTCCGTATATTCCATAATCTCAGTACAGAGTACTTAAAAAACCGATCTCAAAAGTACGTGGAATTACATATAATTACCAAGTTTTATTGAAATCGGTTACCGGAAAGTGCGCAAACCCGGATTGATCCCCTATTTCGCAACTATACGGGACTTGACACTGGAGATAATAAAAATCGGTTCTCACTACTCAAAGTATATTGAGAGAGAAAAACGCCTTGAATTGGAGAATATCAAAACCAACCATTAAAATAATTGGTTCTTAAGTAAAATTTAGGCGCTATTTATAAAAATGAAAGTTCATGCGTGAACAGCCACCCTTAGAGGGGTAGGTTACAATAGGTCCGTAAAAAACATACCTTATAGGTTAGTCTATACATACATAATAATATGATAACTTTTATTCACACGTATGGACTGCGACGTGTGACGCAACGTGTCCGATAGCCATCCTCGGAAACACCGGAACATAAACTTTTTAAACTAGAGGCTATATAAGCGTGATATACACAAAGAGCAGTTTTTTGTGAAGTACTCCCAGGGAAGTTACTCACTGCGAGGGTACCACCAGTACAGGAAACCTTAGAGACCTAATAATTGGTGGGGTGGTTCGGATCCAAATCACAAATATGTTTGTTTCTTCAAACAAACATATTTGTGCATGCAAGCAAGCATTTTATACAGATCTTATGGTCACGGTTACCAATACAAATATTCTTTATTGCCAACTGCGACAAATATAAAATAACACAAAAAGTAAAAAGACAGCCACAACAGGCGGCCTTATTGCTATATAGCACTCTCTTCTAGGCAACCTTCGGGTTACAAGAAAAGCTGTGAGGTAATAATTAATTGAGGGCGCAACAGAATACGTATTTACATCACATATTGCACATACACAAATGGAAAAAAAAAATAAAAATAGTCTAAAACAGAATTCCAAAACAATAGTAATAAATAAATAAAATACTTCAATAAATAAAATAAATAAATAACAAAAAAATACATATGATTCATTGTCCTACCAATAAAATGATATGATTACACAAAATGAAGTAGGATTATATAGAACATATTAATAACAACAGAGAAAATCTCAAACAGGTAAGAATAAGAGGAAATAATAACAATGAGAGCTTTGAGTAGAGTTTTGAAGGACTCAACAGACGGCGCATCTGATCGACTCAGGCAGAGAATTCCACGCCACAAATGTAGCTGGCGATCCTGCTCGATGCGGCACGAATTGTTTGCCGGTTCTTGAACCTGAGTCCCAGACCCTGGCCGACCGTGCCATTAATAATATCGACTGTGAACTGGCAACTGGTACTATCTCAATTTAGTTAATTTTACAGTATGAATACAATAATTGTTTGCGTCATTTATATAGCATCTGGTTAGAAGTTATACAAGTTGAATGAAGTCAATTCTGGCGGCAAAATTAAATGTATCTAAGATGGAATATTTTGCGACGCTGCGGTGTATGAAATAGTATTAAAAAGTGAAATCTTTAGAAAATTGAGATAGTACCGCTTGCCAGTTCAGTCGATAAGCTGGAATACCCGTCTAAAAATTCAAATTTTTTTTTTTAGGCGAGGATCTAAAATAGATAAATAATAATAAGGCACACACTCATAGTAAGACCCTGTATATAAATAACTGCTTCGGTGGCCTAACGGTTACCATGCTGGACTGCCACGCAGAGGTCCCGGGTTCGATTCCCGGCTGGGAGAAACATTTGTAAGGCCCTCATTTACTTCGATGTAATTTGTGGTTGTCTAGGTCTATCCATGGTAGAGCTGGGTTATAACGTCTTTATCGAAAAACGAAACGAAACGGTTATTTTCTAAAAAAAAAGCTTCCCAGAAAAACTTACAAAAAAAACGCTTTTCCAAAAAAAACTAACCTCCCTTCGTACTTTTCCAGGCCTATATAGAACTGGTTGACGAAATGTTCAAGCGTACTGTAGGCGGTTTAATATGTCATACAAATATCAACTGAATGGATCTAGCATAAGATCCATTTTAGCAGTGAAAGAACGGTCGCGAAACAGTCTCTAAAACTGTTTTCGGGACTTTATAAAATGTAATCTAAGTTAATGGAATAAAGTCTTTTGTTCTATAACGCATGATTTTAACGAATCACGAACGAATGAACTGCTTTCTATCCAGTCGCACACAAGTAACATAACATATTTGCAGAACGTAACGCCATTGACAAATAACTACATACAGACATAACTTGCAGAGCGTTTTTTTGTTACATTGAAAGAAAGCGTTTCTTGAAAAGCTTTCGGAAAATAACGATACAAGGTTTCCCTAGTGCAGAGTTATAAGTGTGTGCGTTATTGTTTTTTTTTTTGTGCTTTGCGTGGCAAATCAGCATGGTTACCGTTCGGCCACGGAGGCAGTTAGCAAAATATACTCGATTTAAATCCGAAAAAACCTCGATACATTATGTAGATAGCCAAAAGATGAAATTTTTTGTTTTATTTATAACTCTTTTATATTACAGGCAAGTCAGAGCCTTATGGAGAATCAAATGCCAACCAAGCAAATATCAGGAACCAATCAGGTTACGGTGATGGTAGCAAGCTGCATGGAGATAGCGTTCAAAAAGGTGAGGCAGACAATCTCAACCAGGCGGATTTGTACAACCAGTACACAAAAGGTAGTCATAGCAAACAGAAGAATAGAGCTCTTCAAGAAGGTGCAGGAAATAATGTGAACCAGGCTATTAATGGCAACCAGTATACGGTTGGCGATGATGCTCAACAGAATACTGCTCGAAGCCAATATGCTACAGGAGACAACACAAATCAATACGCTTCAGGCAATCAAGGTGTGATTGGTGACAATAGTAAGCAAAAATTTGCTGCTGAACAAAATGCATATACAAATAATGAAAATGGTGAGAATATCGACAGAAGCGCTTCTTTGAATCAACAGAAAGTAAAAGTTGATGACGATGATAAGAAATCATCAGCCCATGTTGACCAGGTCAGCGGAAGCGATATTTACTCCAAAAGGACTAATGAACATGGAACCACTTCAGACAGACTGAGAACTGGCACGAAATCATCCGGTACCACTTATGTTGATGATGACAGATCGTATGCTAATGTAAAACAGCAAAGTCAGAGTGAACATGTTTCTAAAGAGGATGAACTATATAAAGATGGTAAGAAATCAACTGAACATGTCAACGGTGTCGACAATAAATCTTCAGCTACAAGCGAAACGACTGACAAAGGCACAGCGCGTAAAGCTGAACAGTCAACTAAAACCAACCATTCTGATAAAGAAGTAATTGACAGACCTGGTTTCCATTCTACCGAAACTTCTTCTTCAACTTCCAGTTCTAGCTCCACATTCTCGGACTTCCACAGCGGCGATGATGCACCAGGAAGTCTAGATCAAGCAGATCAAACTCAATCAAACATAGGCCATGATTGGACTACTCATAACATCGCTAAACAAAACCTGAACCATGTTAAAACCAGCAGAGGCAAAGCATCAGCAAAGAATAGTCAACAAAATCAAGATTCGCTAGCAACAAATAATGAGCAAGGCTCACACCAGGCTGCCGCAAACCAACAATCAAACAGCCAATTAGAATCAACAAGGAAAGGTTCCGAAGCGTCTGGAAATCAACAGACTTCGGTTGGTCAATCAACCCATAACAAGGCTGGCACCAACAACCAATCAATCCTTAACAATCAATCTGCAAACAGTGATCCACATGACAGCGGCTACTCACATCCTTGATCACGAAAGTCACTTTTAGTTTAGATGACAGTCAAGTCAATAACAACATTTAAATTACCAACCAGAAAAATTAATAAAATATGACATATTCTTGAAAAAAATTTCAAAATTCTTTTATACTTACACTCGACTATGTATTTTTTTCATTTTGGCCTTTAAGATTTCATTGTTATTCATTAAAATTATAATCAATATATATATCTCTCTCTTTCTTGTCATTCCCTCAATTGTCTGAGGATCGTAGTAACCTTCGTACCTTTCCTAAAACTTGATTAGAAAATGACACATGTCAAACTTCATGATGGCGTTAGTGTTGGGTCAAGGAAAAAATCTGTTTTTTCAGAAAAATAAATATTTTTGCGGATATTTCATCATCAATGTTTTTCCTCTATTTTTCCACATTTGACGTTAACACCTGTCAAAAGTTGAAGTTACTGCACGAAAATGATGGAGCGAACAAGAGGTGGTGGTGGTGTAGTTGTTGGAGGTTTTTTCAATGTGAAAAAAGAGATATTTCTAAACGTAGAACATAATATGAGCATTTAAAATTATATTTTTCCAGTTTTTCGAGAATTTTACAAGAAAAAATTCATTGTTTTAAAATCTTTCGGAAAATTGTCCAACAGTAGATGACCAATATCACAGCAGTAAAAGCATCATGATATTCAATAAAGATAAATGTTGCAATTTTATTATTAATGCGACATCTATGTATCCTGGTAGCTGACCTATAGGACCTGCCAGATAAGAAACTTTCATAAGGTCTCTTAGTTGGCGCTACGAAAAAAAAGCTTATTTTTAAAACCGAATGCGAAGATTAGCAAAGGGCAAATAAGGTATTCGTAGATCTGCTGGCTCAAATAGAAGTTCGTTGGGCAAACGGTTTTTTCCGGCTTGGATGAGTAGACGGACTCTATATTTTCGATGTTTTCCAAGATATGCTTGACATATCCATAGGAAATGAAACTATTTCTCCGGATTTAAATCGCGTATATTTGTTTTTTTCAAACAAACCAACATTTCGGGCCCTTTACAGGTCCCATGTACCAATCATGAAAATTGGTTCACAAATACCGGAGTTATCACGTGACATACATACGAATAAAAAATAAAACCTAAAAAACATACAGTCGAATTGAGAACCTCCTCCTTTTTTTTAAGTCGGTTAAAAATCTAAATTAAAATAATCTTTATTTGATAGGTAAGTCTTATTACACTTGAAATCGTCACATTGGTTAAACTCTACCGCTCATTCGTAAGCCAGATTCCCCTGAGAAGAATGAACAAGAAACTCTAGGGGTTGCTCTTTGTAAACAACATTTGTACGCATTCAAGATTTACAATATTTTTTGTTTTTGCTTTCAAACATTAGAGATAAACGGGTTACTACCACGAATTTTTGTCATCCAAGTACGCAGACGTATAATAACCTTTAGTTTGTAAAGTTTTTGTTTCACTATAGTTTTAAGCTTCGTGAATGGCAAATGTTGTATATCAACCGGAATCTTGTTATGGAAGCGTATATAATAACATTGCCCCTTAAATGTGTCTGTGACTTTGTGAAGACGACTATTACGAACAGCTAATTTATTATTATTAATCGTTTATTATTATTCGTTATGTCTATCACTATTTTTCATAAAGAAATTCATGTGACGCTAGTGTAAGAATGTTAATTTCCTTAAACTTATCTCTCAAAGATACTCTGGAGCCCAGATTGTAACCGCACGTTTCTGCAGGACAAAGTTTCTTTGATAAGTAAACAATCTATCGTTTTCAACGCCTGAAAGTTATATAGAATATAGATGTTATATAGAAATTTTCACTCTATTTTTTTTCTCATTAAAGAGTAGGTTATTAACAGCAAACCAATCAACTACTTTAGACATGGCATTGTTTACATCTTCGTACGAACATTGGTGCCTTTTACTTTAAATAATAAGGAAGCATCGTCAGCAAACAATACTATCTCATGTTTTATATCCTCCATGAGGCTAGGTAAGTCATTATTATAAACTAAAAACAAAAATGGGCCTAGAATTGAACCTTGAGGGATACCCATGCTAATTGCAGACCCTGATGATCTCGTACCGTTAATGTCGACCCTCTGTACCCTACCACGCAAATACGATTTAAGAAGATCGAGGTCACATCCCGCCACACCAAAATGGCGAAGTTTCCTGATCATGGTGCATACAATCAAAAGCCTTGGAAAAGTCGCAGAATACACCAATAGAATTACGTGATTCTTCTATACATCAAATATAAGTTTAATGAACTTAACACCAGCATCCGTTGTAGAGCGACATCGAGTTAAACCAATATGTTTAGGAGACATTGAATAATTATTATAAAAATTTTGAATTTGATTTAGAATATTTTTTTCAAATACTCTACTGAGAGTTCGTAGTATTGAAGGTTCCACCGTACAGTCTCCTCATATATTTAGAACTGGAAGGACCCGTGGCTTAGATACTTTCTGATGATATGAAGTACTACTAGATACGCTAGGTAATATTTTTGATTCGGCTGTCATTTTTGCACTCCAAAACAGAACAATAAGACATTTTTCTGCATTTTTAGAGAATTTGCGCGAAAGATCTTCCATATCCATATCTTAAGAGTCTATATAACCTTGTGACGGTGTGACCTCCTTACACCGTCATCTCACCTCTTTGTATCGCCTCTCTCCTCTTGTATCTTATCATTTTTTTTATTTTACTTGTAATTAAATTTTAAATTTGAATTGTTCCATCTTCCTTCACTTTCTCATTTTGTTTTCGTACCACGCTCACTCCCAGCTCGACCGCCACAACAGTCAGAGCTGTAAATAAGCTAATCATGTGTAATAATTTATAAGTCTACAGCCTTCATGTATCTATTTCTGTAATTCAGTTTCTCGGCCCATTTAGGGGTAAGTGCCTTAATAATAAAGTGTAGGGACTGTTTTATACTGTGATACCTGTTTTTTTTACATTTACCTTTATATTGTTACAGCCTTTCTTTAAACTTTACTTCTTTAATAAATTTTGTGGACCGGAAGTTTCCCATTTCATTGCCGTGAACCTGTTCACGGCTAGTTAGGGTTACAACCCTTTCAACCTCAAATGGCTTTGGTTGATTCCGCACAACAGTGAGTGTTGAATCAATTGCTTTGGCAAGAGGGCTGGGGATGAGAGTCATTCCGCTGCTGTATGAGTGCCCGCTATACTCGAGTCAAGCGGCGTGTCACGATCAGATGGCAAACGCCCGGACGGAGTGACTCTCATCCCTTGGAGTGTGAGCCGGGTACTAGCATAGACCTATATCTATGGGCACTACGGACTACTACTACGGATTTCGGACGCCAAATGCGCCGACACACTTGCCCGATCCCATCACCAGCACACCAGCAAGAGGGCTGGGTCTGCAGCTGAGCTGGCGGAAAGACTAAAAAGTAATAAGTACCAGGATCTCGGCTCCTATTACCTATTTATAGACTTTGGAGTCGAAACCCTTCATCTGTATAAAATTTTATCTAAAAAATTAATAAATTGTCTGGGAAACGCAAGGGCTGGCAGTTATCTTGCCCAACGCATTAACATATCCATACAAAGCGGGAACGCTGCCAGCATCTTGGGCACCTTGCCGCGGGGACCCAATTTTATTCATATCATTTAAAAATCCTAGTTTTACTTTCTAGTATTTAATTTTTTTACCTTACCCGTACATTATCTAAATAAATGAGACTAAGTATTACTTTGGAAAAAATATATAGTACAATTGTGGTTATGTACGGTGAGTAATACGATTCTTAACAAATTTCACGATAGAAAAAATAACACAAACTTACCGCGAAATTTTACAAGAAAACCTCTGTATTCAATAAGTACTTAACGTATATATACCAATGATTCTTTTTATGTCAACTAAAGTAAATAGAACACGTTTAGGTACATTATCATTTTGTTTCCAAAACAATAAATTCTGAAATTAAACTACAATTTAGTATTCAAATTCAATATATAATATTAGTAGACTATAAGGACGACGCATCTTCGACTCGCCATTGGAGAGCAGGATACCAAAAAATTGCAATGGCAGTTGAATAGCACCTCTATGGCTAGCCACTGACAAACCAGGGGGCCTACCACAACCTCTTAAAACAAAATTACTTTAACCTTATACTGACTTTTCCTATCGGTCCTATCGGTCGGATTCGAACCTAAATTACGTTGTTTTCAATAATTATTCCGCATTTTCATGACGAAAAATAAATAAAACAAGCTGACTTGTTTTGATAGTCACGTTGTGAATTAGGAACTATAGTCCAGTGTCAACTGTTAGTTTCGCCAAGGAGCATCTAGATGGCGCTGTTATAATTTTACGAAATAAACATGGCGTATTTTTATTTAACGAAAAATTATTTACTATGTGCATTGACTTACAATTATATGGACGTCGGGTCCGCGCTAAAAAGTGTCCGCACTTGTAAGGCGCTAAAATCGTATACAGAGCGCCAAACTCCGCTTTAGTCTTCATTTGTTCGACTGACAGCGCGATACTGCGATGACATTACAATTTAAATTTCGAATATGTTGACTTGGGACATTTTTTTCGTGGTTTTTGTATTAGACCCGTCGTCCATTTATTTGTAAGTCAATGACTATGTGCTATTAAATAAAAAATAAACAAAATATTGGAGAGATACATGTAAATAAATAAGTTCAACTTAACTTTTAATTATTACAAATCAATATTAAGACAATAAAACTGAAAATAATATTGTTTCCGTTGCATCCGTGTAACTATTTAAAGATTGCTAAATTTGACATAAGAGCAACATTACTTTAATGTTAAAGTCGCGTCATAGTACGAACTGAGTGATTGAATAGTCACAAAGCTGCCAATAAAACATCATAGTGTTAACATTACAATAAGCTTACTTTAAGCGCGTGGTATGAAAAACCGATATAAGGTTAAAGTCATATTGTTTTAAGAGGTTGTGGTTGGCCCCCTGGAAGTCTATTCCCAAAATATACACACCCCGCAGCTGCGTACGAAATAAAAACGATTCGTAAGCACAAACGCTTTCGTTTCGGGCTTCGGACTCCATAGACAATAACGGACCGGTAACGTGAATGTAAAAGGTGAATGGTGAAACAGGTTCTTTTACACTTTTAAACAAAAATTGACCTGAACAAATGGCGGATATCTTTAGTGTTTTACCATAATCTATCGAAAAGTCATTATCGACTTGCAACCGTTCAATTAAAGTAGATCAATATTCCATTTGGGAATATTTCACTTCTTACGGGAATGTCATGCGAGATTTTGAATTTATTATTTTGCATTTATAAAGACTCTAATATTACAAAAAGTGAATTTGTGCAGTAAAAAATGTAATTTGAGAGTATATTAGAAGAGAGAAAATTTTATAGTATAAATCTGACGATCTCTATGCATTTCCAACTTCAAGATTGGTATTAGACCTCTATACACATTGGCGCTCGCCTTCACTCGGTCAGCTAGTAGAGTGACACCGAATGACGGCAAGGCAAGGCAAAATACGTCGATAATTAACGTTCACCCGGCAACGTTGGACGAAGATGTCATTGTATTTGAAAGCAGATGTGCAAATATTAACAGGATTTCAAGTTCAATCTCTACTGTTACTTGCACTTAAAATTAATGTACGTAAATTTGTATGTGAAAATTGTAAGTATTCTCTAATACTATAGAAGCAATGTGTCAAAAACCATTTTGTCAATTGTTGTTTAAAAGTATGTCCTTGTAATAATTTTATTTGATTTGGTATACTTATATTGTTGAAAATAATTGTACACATGTTGAAACAGTTTTTCTTATAATATTACTTTATGGCAACGAGGTTGGTACAAAAGATTCGTAGTTTTAGCTCCAGTTTGCCTTTGAATAATTTCACCACGTGTTTTGAAATATTGAGGATAAGTTTTACTTAGCTTTAGCATGTCAAAGGCAGTATGTTTAGTTTTTTGAACAACAGTTTACAGCTGTCGTCGACCACGCACTGCAGACCGCCCGAACACACTTCTTCTGAACCTTGAACGCACTTTCTAAAGCTACAGAGTTGCCCCACAGTACAAGACCGTAACTTTTTTTTTTTTTTTTTTTTTTTTAGTTTATTCATAACAAAAAGAAAAATATTAACATTATTCTTTTCACTAGGTAAGAAACCTTATGGTTTAACGGCCACGGAAACGTAGCCACTTCTCGAGAGACAGTATGCCGTAGTCTCTGTAGAGCGTAAACAAATGTATGTAGTTAATTACAAAGAACACTAAGATAAGTCATTTGTTACGCAAGGCTGCAAAGTTGTTGTTCGACGTGAGTGTTTGTATTGAAAGCTGAACACGCGAAGGAAGCTAAAATTGGTTCAAAAATAAATTCCTGAACGTAGCGAGGTTTTCAAGGCGCGATAATAATATATATAATAATCGATAATGGAATACAAGAAAGAGATTACTCTCAGTCTTGGCTGTATGGCGCATTAGTGTCTTTGCCTTTTCCAATGGAAAAAACAGTACCAAAAAAGAAAAAGTTATCTTCGGGTGCGTTCTAAATTCACACCTCATCAATTTTTATTCTTGTGTGTACTTTTATTTTGTTTGATTAAGCGATTGTTGAAATTATTTTAGTTCTTCGACGAATTAAAATAATTTCATAAACACAATTAGTTATCATTGTCAATTTAACGTCAACCGTAATAACAATAAAATATGCCAACGGATTTATATTACATAAATAGGCAACGTAATTGAATGTGTCATTTTTTTTTTCTTTCGAGTCCATCGTCACGTTCGAACTTCAAAAACATTTTCTATGCTAGCGCCATTGACTTACAAATAAATGGACGACGGGTCTAATACAAAAACCACGAAAAAAAATGTCCTAAGTCAACCTATTTAAACGTAGTGAATTTAAATTGTAATGTCATCGACGTTGCTTGCTTCGCTGTCAGTCGAACAAACGAAGACTAGAGCGTGAATGACGCTCTGTATACGATTTTAACGCCCTATAAGTTCGGACACTTTTTAGCGCGGACCCGACGTCCATATAATTGTAAATCAATGGCTAGCGCGCAAAAAACGCTTTTGCGCGCAGATTTCTAATGAGAAAGAAAGTGAAAAAATATTTCGATCCGGTTGGATCACCAATTTTTCCAAACAAACTATAGTATATTCCAGTTATACCTAGTATAGGCCCCTCTCTTTTGCACTACTTCATAAATATGACAAGGACATAAGATGGAGGCACAAGGTTAAGTGGGCGTTAACAAGCATTAAAATAGTAAGGGCTCGTGCATCAAGGTGTTCAAAAAATAAAACGAAAATATTTTTAATTTTTTTTTATTGTATAGATATTTAATTATTTTTTGTGAAAATACTCCACTAGTTTGTTATAATTATTAATACAAAGATAGAACACTCAGACAAAACTCCCTCGAACCGGCCGGATTCGAACCGACGTCTTTTAGTTTACCGTGTCAGGCGCTACACCAACTAAGTCACGAAACGAACTAGCGGCCAACGACTAAAAACTCGTTGAAAAAACCAAATACAAAGATACGACGCAAGCACATAGAAAAATTCGTGACTTCCGCTGGTTCGTTCCGTGGCTTAGTTGGAGTAGCGTCTGGCACGGTAAGCTAGAAAATATTTTATTTACTCATTTCTATTATAATTTTTTTCAACTATCACACATTTTACGTCAGTCAATGATTAAACCGAGTCACAGAGGAAGTAGGTATCAGTCCATTAAGAAAGCCAAGTCGCAGGTAAAGAGTCACATATAAGGAAACAGACACTAGAAACAGACACTACATTAAAAATATTTTAATTCAACTGTCATATTACAAAATTGTTAGATAAAGATGTTTGGAAAGACGACACGGCTCCAGAATCCACACAAATTTGATTCAAAGTGTTTTTTTTTAATTCCACAGCATTTAAGTTTATTTGAAAAGAGCAATCCCTGGAGTTTCTTGCTCGTTCTTCTCAGGGAGGTCAGCGTAATGAACGAGCAGTAACTGTAAATGTGATGTACTTCCATTTTCAAGTTTCTGGCTTCTCTTGTAGAATTTCGCCAATGTCAAGTCAGTCATAGCATTACACTTTCGATTTTTAGATGTTTAATTGATTAACACAGCTCTTTAGTCTATTCCGGCTTCTGGAACAATACAGAACAACACGTTATACCATCACCGTTACAGATATTTAAATAAATAAGTTTTATAATTTAAGTTTCTTAATACTAATAAAATCAGTTATTCATTCTAATTGAAAACATATTACAGAAACTTGAAATTTACAGGGCGAGGAATAGAAGGTGGAAGACTTATCATAAATAGAACTCGTTCGGGTAGGGCAATTGAAAAATATGTGGTCTGGGGTACCTTCACCCACTCCATTTTAATGTGACACTTTCAAGTGTAAATTTATTATACCTATGGAATGATTCTTTGACTTTGACAGAGAAAACAATACACGTCCGCACCGCGCAGTTGTAAAAGACGACTAATTACGTTGTCATTATGAATGCGACTTTCTAACGGCCGCTTTCTATATTTGATCCTGAATTTAAGATTGTTTTCTATCCAGATTTTATTCGATTCATCGAATGCTGCCGGGTCTGTATTTCAATATGTCTACCTCGGCTCTGGCGCCCTTAAAAAAAAGGTTCGGTCGTAAATGTACTCCCTGTCTGACGTTTAGCTCCACGCAATCGAAGTAAGACTTCATTACATGAATTAGTGAATAAAATGGTGGTCATGTTTCTCAGATTAATTGATTTATAAATGTGATTTTTTTATTGCAAACTTTCAAGTATAAAATATTTAAACCGTAAGTACGTCAAGAATGATGCGTTTCGAGGAACAGATTGGAACGTTTATTTTCAAACGAGCGCGATGGCCATTTAGGATGGAAAAAAATAAAGGGACAACTCGCGGTGGCGGCGAAATCTTAGTGTCAATTTATGTTTTGTTGACATTGACTTACAATTATATGGACGTCGGGTCCGCGCTAAAAAGTGTCCGAACTTATAGGGCGTTAAAATCGTATACAGATCGTCATTCACGCTCTAGTCTTCGTTTGTTCGACTGACAGCGAAGCAAGCAAAATTAGACAATACTGCGATGACATTACAATTTAAATTCAACGTTTTAGCTTTTTCATATTACTTTACATGTCACTACGTTTAAATAGGTTGACTTGGGACATTTTTTTCGTGGTTTTTGTATTAGCCCCGTCGTCCATTTATTTGTAAGTCAATGTTTGTTGATATTTGTTCGTATTCGCGACGTGATAAAGTAATCTAAATTATAAAAATACCGTTTTGATTCGACTTTGATAAATGGCATTAGTTCATTTAAAACAAATTCAACTGAAAATTTTTTTCAGCTTAAATCTGAATGTAGATTCAGCGTCAGTTAAACTTGCCATGAATATTATACGCCTAAACGTATTTGAGGAGACAAGTTGCTCTTGACCACTATCGCTGTCATCGCAGTCGCTGCCAGTTAAAAATAACTTCCATTTACAAACGATTACTCAGCACAATCGATCAAAATTGGAGGATCGCTACTATAGATCGAACACGTTCAAAATCCGATTTGTCAAACCCATGGATCAGGGGTGCGTTTAAGGACGCTAGCCGGGATAAATTTTAACCTGACATAACGTTCTACACCCCGTTTAAGCACTCTGTCAGGCGAAAATTTAATCTGTGAAAATTTTATCTACCCCGTTCACGGACGTCGGCTAGGATAAAATTTAGCCTAGTTGGGATAAATTTTCGCGTGCTTTTTAGGTCGCGGAATTTTAACCTGCTGTCAGATTGACACTATTGACAGCTGTTTGTTGTTTCTGCTAGTTTCGCGCACGCTTATTGAATATTTTGGCTCTGTGTTTAAATAAACGAATACTTTTAACGATGTTTGGATTATGGATGAAATCGTAATGCAAATTGTTGTAGACGAAATTACGATAAAAACAATATTTAAAGCCCGTTGTGAGTTCAAATAAAGTTTGAATTAGGTACTTATGACAGCTGTCATTTGAATTTGGCAGCTTACATTGACATAAACCTAAGACTCCGTTCACGGATGCCTCGGCAGATTAATTTTTAGCTGGCGAATTTTTAGCCTGCGGTCTTAAACGCACCCCAGATATTGACAGCGCACAACTGTCACTGCCACAAAAATATCAATCTAAAAATACCAATCCCACAGATAGATTGAAACAAAAGATCGGAATAACTATCCATCGATCGGTTATTGAAATAGGAAAAATATGATTTGGATTGATTATTCAAGCTATAGAATATCATAGCTTTAGAACTACAATACCAGATTCATGCCACCCTTGAAGTGGAACGTTTTCTTTAGTTTTGGATGAGTCAGTACTAAGGTACACCTTTCAAAAAAATAAACATTTTTATTTAAAAAAGAAACCGGAGTCATCCCCCCGTTTGCCTTTAACGGCGTAATAATTTCATCAAATTCAAATAGGACCAATCATCGGTTCACGGTCGAATATAGAGCCTTCTCCTTTTTGTAAGTTGTTTAAAAAAGACGAGAGGCGATATTTGTAAAGAATTATTTCAAAATTCCTACCTGTATGCGCCTTTGATCAGACGCAATTACGATAAAATTCGACCTTGTTTACATCAACTTATGCGTATTAAAATGCCTTCGTCGATTAACAATCGTTTACTTAAGCTAAAGGTGTTAAAATTCACCGCCAGATTTGTGAAGTTTTTTTGGGAAAAACAGCATTCGAGCGATGTAATGATACAGAAATGGGTTAGACGCATAGGTTCCCAATTTTTTTGGCCCACTTAGGCAAGATAAAATAATTTCAACGCACAATAAATCCCGAAAAATAATTGTAAACACGTAGTTTTCTATACGAAATGAAACTATTTTCCCGGATTTAAATCGCGTAAGAGAGGCGTACCAAATTTGTGAAACAAATATATGCCTGAAGTTCGCGTGACATGCGACAGGAGATGTTGAATTTTGCGCATTAAAAGTACCAAATTCGTTTTAGCGGAATAACACTAAAAGTAAAGGAATTAAAAACATATCCGTGGTGACAGTTGTCGATCATGCATAAATATAATTAATTATCTAATTTTTGTCCTAATAACCTGTGGCATTTCGAGGATGAATCGAAAAAATGTGAAAATTAGAGGTCATTTCGTGATTTTTATCTATCGAGGAAACTTTATTGTTTTATGTTTCTGATTAATGTCTATGCTTGAATATATCGTGTAGTTACTCATACAATATTTTATTTTTAACATTAAAGTGGATATACCCCTCTAAAATCAAATCGAAAATTAGGAATTTTTCCTCTGCTCCCTCTTAAAAACTAAAACTACTTCGTCAATATAAATACCAATATTTTGTTAGTTGTCTGCGCCATTTTTGCCTTCAGTTCGCTGTCAACATTCAAAGTGTATTTTTCCGTTCGACGATTTTTCCAGATCTTGAATGCAGAACGCTGTTAAAGTACTATAAGTGATATTATATTTTGTGACAATGTTATATACTAGCTAGGCGCATAGATAGAAGACAGGACTTAACCCATTTTAGCGATAATTGCGCACCTCAATATGGGATACCTAGGTATCCACAATACTAGATGTCCGATATTCTGGTACCTACTTCACTGGTTATATAGTGTCTTTCATATTTCAATGTTTAATTATTTGTTTAGATGGGGATAATTAAAAAAGATGACCGTTTAGATTCCTTGCCTACTACTTTTGCAAATTTAAATACATGCCTTGGTTAATAGAGTGTACCCTATACTGGATATCCAATATTGAATAGTACATTATTAGGGTACATGTGAAAACATCGTTGATTTTTCTAATTAAAACAAAATAAGTATTAAAAATTGAATGAACATAGATATAAGTTTAATTCATTTTCTAATGTAGACTTTAAATAGACATCGACTGTGATTGCAATAAATATAAATTTTTAAATATTATATTAGTGTTTTTTTAACCGACTTCAAAAAAGGAGGAGGTTCTCAATTCCACTAAATTTTTTTTGTATGTATGTTACGCGGTAACTCCGGTATGTGTGAACCAATTTTCATTTTCTTTTTTTGTTGGAAAGAGGGTACCTCCATAGTGGTCCCATTTAATTTTGAAGAAAATCATCCACCTCTAAGGGTGGCTGTTGACGCATGAAGATTCATTTTTATAAATAGCGCCTAAATTTTAGTACAATGAGCAATTATTTTGATGGTTGATTTTGCTATTCTTTAATTCAAGGCGTTTTTCTCTCTCAATATACTTTCGAGTAGTGAGAACCGATTTTTATTATCTCCTTTGTCAAGTCCCGTATAGTGGCGAACTAGGGGATGAAAACGGGTTTGCGCACTTTCCGGTAACCGATTTCAATAAAACTTAGTAATTATATGTAATTCCACGTACTTTTGAGTTCGGTTTTGTTAGTACTCTGTATTGAGATTATTCGAATGTTCAAAAAGTATGCGATATTTGGTACGTCTCCCCCATATTTGTTTTTTCAAGCAAACCAACGTTTCGGGCCCTTTACAGGTCCCATGGTCACGATTGACTATACTGGTAAAGTCACGGTTGACTGTAACCACCATGCCTATTTCTGCTGTCAAGCAGTAATTTCAGTATTACTGCTTTCCGGTTTTGAAGGGTAAGCACCCAGTTACACGAGACGAAAGGTTTCACGCTGCCGTCGCGCGGCGACCGCACAGTTACCACGCCTTCGTATACAGTAATTGCAAATCTAATTTCTATTTTCTAGGCAACAACATTTAAATTTCTGTGGAGAGACATAGAATCGAGTTGCTGCAGATTCGTCGTGATTACATAGATACTGTCAGCTTATATAAAATAGTAACTAATTAAATTCATTCGACACCGCAACTAAATCTTATACATTTCAGAGCACCCCGTCAAATCGAAAGATCTTGTCGTAAGAATGCACTTTTCTCAATTAAGAAGTCGCGGAAATGTTCGTTGGCAATAGCTTTATTATGCGATTATGTCAGACATACAACAACAGGTTCATGGATGTGGATATTTTTTGTATTTCGTTACAAAAATTTCAAACTAAAATTTAAGCCTTTTTAATTTTGTTCAATATAAAGTAAATGAAGTAAATGAAGTAAATGACGTAAATGAAGTAAACGAAGTTCATAAAGTAAATAAATTAAATAAAATAATAAAAACGAAAACGAAAACGAAAACGAAAACGAAAACGAAACGAAACGAAACGAAACGCAATAAAATAAAACAAAATAAATAAATTCCTTTAAACAATACAACCGCCCGGCCGCCGCGTAGATCAAATTCAAGCCAAGCTCGAAAACGCAAAGGCTCGAATAAAGGCGCCCTAATGAATGCTGGTGCAATTACAGGCACATGGGACTTGTCAACTTATGTCTCAGCGTGACGGGCGCAGTGGCAGTACCCTTCACATCTAAACACTCTGAGCGGCCCTACAACTGTTGTGGACCGACGTGTCGCTTACCACCCGTCTCTTGGTATCAAAATGGTAATAAAAATCATTGACATTAGTAATGTAAACTATAAACACTAATGGACATAAAACTGAACCTTGTGGGACGCCCATGCTAACTGTTAAATCTGACGATATCAATACTGTTGACATAAAGCTCTTTAGATATTAGATGTAACTGGTTGATCACTGTACCACCTCAGTTGACCATGGGACCTGTAAAGGGAACGAAATGTTGGTTTGATTGAAAAAACAAATATACGCGATTTAAATGCAGAAAAATAGTTTTATTTCCTATGTGTAACAATCGCGAAAATCTAAAAACTCGATATGCTTATGTAAGTTTCCAGATATCTTCGTCAATTGTGGGCTGATTTTGGAAATTCTTTGTTTGAAAGGGTGCACTTTCGTGGTGGTCCCATTGTCGCCAAGTCAAAATCTTGTGAGGGGATACCATGAAAATCGAAGGAATCCTCAAACTTTACAGGCATGTCCGTGTATTCAACAATTTCTCCATCAATTGCGGACCGATTTTAAAAATTCTTCTTTTGTTTGAAAGGGTATACTCTCAAGGTGGTCCCTGATGCTGTTGTGGGTTCGTCGAAATAAAAGTAGACTTTTCACTTGACAAAATACGTCTAATCAACAAAACACCGTCACCATGACAACCAAAAATATGATGATAATAATAATTAAGGCGGGCACATTGACTTACAAATAAATGGACGACGGGTCTAATACAAAAACCACGAAAAAATGTCCCAAGTCAACCTATTTAAACGTAGTGACATGTAAAGGAATATGAAAAAGCTAAAACGTTGAATTTAAATTGTAATGTCGTCTCAGTACTGTCTAATTTTGCTAGCTTCGCTGTCAGTCGAACAAACGAAGACTAGAGCGTGAATGACGCTCTGTATACGATTTTAACGCCCTATAAGTTCGGACACTTTTTAGCGCGGACCCGACGTCCATATAATTGTAAGTCAATGGGTAAACTACTGCTCGTTCATTACGCTGACTTCCCTGAGAAGAACGAGCAAGAAACTCTAGGGATTGCTCTTTTCAAATAAACTCAAATGCTATAGGATACACTTTGAATCAAATTTGTGTGGAATTTAGAGCCAAGTCGTCTTTCCATACATCTTTATCTAACACATAGTCTTCAATTTTGTAATATGACTTTCTATCAATATAATTTAGTAGAAGTAGAGCTCCATAATGAAAGAGTTCGTCAAGGGAAGTACTGCCACCTTACCTATTTGTGCTGCCAAGCAGTAATGTCAGCATTACTGTGTTCCGGTTTTGAAGGGTAAGGGTAATGTTGAAATAACTTATGTCTCAAGGTGACGAGCGCACGGCTGTGCTATTTAAAGCTCTGAGTGGCACTGTTCGTCCCGTAAGAAAAATATTTTTAATTTAGTTTTGTAACAAAATCACATAACAGGCAACAACTCATATTAGTTCCGTCACGCGCCGCTAGATGGCATTGGCGTCGAAATAGCAAATTCTACATCGCGGTGTTAAGATTTTCCCTCGCGGAATGACTACTGGTGGCGATGCGAACATGAATGTAATCCAACTTACGACGCATCTAGCTCTGCTTCCTTGTTTGGAACTCCGCTTTAGATCGTTACCGTTGAATCTACTGCACTGTGCTACGCTTCTAGCGCTGCTTCCTATTTGGAACTCCGCTTTAGAACGTAACACGTAGTTGTTGCACCCTGAGCCGCTTCCTAATTGGAACGTGCGTACGGGTCCTCGACTACGTGCCGATTAGGGGGAGTTCTTTCCCACTGCACCAATGACGTTTAAAAACTGTATATGTTGTCTATTAAAGCCACCCTATTGGAAAAACCTGGTTTCCTTCTGTCACCCAATAAGAACTTACTACAGTTTTTAAATTTAGGAAATTCTTCTTAGGCAAAATCAATCTTGTTTCATACATCTTTATGTCACACGTAGCCTTCAATTTTGTAATATCGTCGGGTATGTAGTATTGGTAAAAAGCGCGTATCTGCAACAAACCAAATTTCATAGGAGGGGGATTTAACGTTATTACTTTGTTATTTCAATGGCTACGACTTCGTAGCATTAATTTGTGTTGTTTACGGACTGATAACTACCTCCCGTAAATCACGCTAATTTGGTTGACACGACTTTTACGCGGTGTTGATTTGGCCACAAAATTATCAAAATGGAGACTCATAATTAACTATCTGGAAATGATAATCTTAATATATGATCCGGTATGTTTGACTGTACCACCTCAGTCCGTTTTGTCCGGAAAAACAGTTTCATTCCCTTATTACAGACATCTAAACAATTTCTTACGTGCTAAATTTATTTAAAAACAAAAGGGAAAAATAATTTCAAATTTTTAAATATTGTTTTGTCCAGAAAAGGTTTGTATCATTTTGAGTTAAAGTCAAAGTCAAAGATGATTTATTCCACAGGTAAAATAAATTTACACTTGAAAACGTCTTATTTAAGCTACTGCTCGTTCAATACGTTGACCTCCCTGAGAAGAACCAGCATGAAACTCCAGGGATTGCTCTTTTCAAATAAACTTAAATGCTATGGAATACACTTTGAATCAAATTTGTGTGGATTCTGGAGCCATGTCGTCTTTCCATACATCTTTATCTAACACGTCAATTTTGTAATATGATTTTTCGATCAAAATATTTTTAATGTAGTT
>NW_020655616.1:0-12426 GCF_003589595.1 Hyposmocoma kahamanoa | reverse complement strand
GTTTTTTCTGAGTGTTCGATCTTTGTATTAATAATTATAACAAACTAGTGGAGTAATTTCACAAAAAAATAATTGAATATCAATTCAATAAAAATTTAATTAATTAGTTAACTTGTTGGACTTATCGGAACTTACCCTGACTATGCATAGCTGAAATATCAATAAACAATTTCAATACTGTAAATCTGGGTTATGGTTTTAAATAATAATATCTCAAAAAATATGTTGGCACTTAGGCGCGTTGCAGTCAGAGGACGGCAGAGAGAGGCCGCGAGGCCGATACGCACTGGAGGGCTTCGGCTGCACCGACTTGGGCGAGCCGGAGCGCGAGGAGGACGCGGGCTGCGGCGCCTCCATGCGCGTGAAGTTGGGCGCGGGGCCGGGGCTGAGCTCGCTGCGTTCGCGCACCGTGCACGGCGAGCTCAGCGACTCGTTCAGGTCGTCGCACCCTGCTGGCCGTCGCAGCACCGTTCAGAGCCGTCGCATCGTTTTCACACGAATGGACGAAACTTAAACTTTTCTAATACTCGCGAATGCTGCTTGGCGAAATTGCAAACTTCGCGATGGAAATAATTCATTATTGTCAAAATTTTAAATTACGACCATTAGTGTTGTAAGGGACGATGGCATGTCGAGTACTTTTAGAATTTGTGGAAATTCCTAGCCTTATACTCCGTCCAACCACTTATTTAATTTTTGACATATGTATGCTTCCGAAGTTCCGTAATTATTGACACACAACCATAGACAAATAAATGCAATACTTCATGGGCTCTTTTATTTTTTAATTTTAGTGAAACGACGTGCTCTTTAGTTCTAATATTTATCGAACCAACAGATTATGTACCGAAGATTATTCAAGTTGATAAATTTTGTACCTGTCTAATAAAGTATAAAGAAAAGAAAAAAATTATAAATAATTATAATTAATTCTTATTGTTTATTATAATGAATTGTTGGATTCTTCTCCATATGAACGGAAATTATAACTTAAATCCTCATTAACATTAATTATTAATTCCTGAGTACACAAATTGTCAAACGCAACATCATGATCCCAATCAGACAATATCTTGTTTTTTGAACCCAACCCACGTTCACGATTTAAATTTCTTCATAAATAAAATCGATTGTTATAAAAAAATCGAATCGGAAACGCATTAGGACATCACTAATTGATTCAAAATCAAGCTGTCAAAAGTTAAATAAATGCTTGGACGGACTCTATGGGGTAAACCCGCTAGCATCGCTTGGAATGTATCATACAAAACATGTTTCTAGCATGGCCGAAATGCGTTTCGGTGCGGCCCAGTGGGATGTAACCCTTAGGCAAACTTATATAAATATACAGGGTGTCCGGCGGTTATACGACACGGAGGGAAAGTACATACCTTAAACATTGTGGACAGGATATTTTGCTTTACGGAGACATTTTGTCTCTGTGGGCGAACAGTTACCATGCTAGTCTGTCAGGCAGAGGTTCCGGGTTCGATTTCCGGCCGGGAGAAATATTTGTATGGCCTACATTTATTTCTTTCGTGAGTTTGGGTGATTGTCTACGTGTGTATGTCCATAGCACCCGCGACACAGGGTTTACCTAGTGCGGGGTTATTAAGAAAATTGAAGTTTAGGAAAATGAATTATAACGCGTTTTTCTGTTGATATTCATACTACAAGATCGCAGGGGCTCATAACAGTCCAGTCTCTTTAAGATTGTTTTCCATATCAGAATCGGCACACATGGATCGACGGACAAAATATAGAGAAAAATACCTTATTTCACATTTGATCAGTTCGATTCCCTGACGAGGCAAGCAACGTCTAAAATTTGGCGAAAGCAGTATCACTTACTTTTAAAAATAAAATTATATCTTCATGAAGCAAAATATCTCATTTTCAATATTCAAGATACTGTACCTCCGAGTCACATAGCCGTTGGACACCCTGTGTATGTAAAAAATTACCGTATTGGCATTGATTAAACATTTTCGAGAAATTCCTTGATGCTGTAGAAACAAATTTATAATATCGAGTTCTTAGGTTTTCGCGATTTTTACATATAGGAAATGAAACTATTTTTCCGGATTTAAATCGCGTATATTTGTTTTTTCAAACAAACCGACGTTTCGGGCCCTTTACAGGTCCCATGGTCACGGTTGACTGAGCTATGGTACAGTCTTCAACCAGTTATGTCTAATATTGATGCAAACTATTATTTTCACTATAGTTACAATGGTTATTAATTAAATACCTTATTTTTAATTTTACAAAGAAAACATTCAATTTTACGCTACATTAAGTTTTACAAATAATTTTATTGAATGAATTTTTATTAAGTTCAATTTATTATTAATTAATAATAGAAATTAGAATAAACTAAAACATGGGTTTGTTTGAAAAAACAAATATACGCGATTTAAATCCGGATAAATAGTTTCATTTCCTAAATTTATAATAATTATAACTTTCTTTTTTATAAAAAAAAGACTTCAAAAGTTCGTGGAATTACGTCTATTTGCCAAGTTTTATTGAAATCGGTTACCGGAAAGTGCGCGAAACCGGACTCACCTCCCAGTTTGCCATCCGTAGAGGCGGAATATTTTCTTCAAATGTAAATGGGATCAATACTGAGGTACCCTCTTTTCAAGAAAAAAATATCATCGAAATGGGCAGCCGGAATAATAGCGTTACATACATACGAAAAAAAAATACAGACGAATTGAAAACCTCCTCTTTTTTTGAAGTCGGTTAAAACTACTTAATATTTTAAATTTCTAAGCATCTTTGTATTTCCTTATGCTTTTTATGTAGCTATATGAAAAACGTAACCACAAAAGGCGTCAAATGTTTAATTTACGTATTATCGTTTTATCGCATTTGAAATTGTTTTATGGCAGTCGAAGTGAAACTCAAAGTGTTCAATTGTTTTAAAATAATTTTAACACTGGAACTTTAGCTATTCTCATGTTAATCGTGTAGCCAAATTTATCGTGTTAAATAGAGTGTTTACACCCATGTTTTACAATTGACTATTTACCTAATGTTTCGTCCTCGTGGTCGTCGAAGATACGGACCTCGTGGTCGTCGAAGACATGGAACATATCAGGGTCTTGTTCCATCTCGGCGAAAGTAAATGTGGGGTTCGGGGGTAAGGATTCTAACTGTGGATTCGTGTCCGTGTCTGGTTGAAGCTGTTTGAAAATCGAAACGTTTAAAAAACAAATTAATTTTTAAATGCCACAAATTGTCGCTTACACCACTATTTACAATTTTGATAATTTATTACATACAACACAAAGTGGAACATGAAACTCTGACTTGAAATATGTAAATAACATTTTCATTTTTATTTACATGCATTGTTGGTAAAAGAAGAAAAATGATAATGGCTGTTAAAAATATCATAATAGGTACACTGCCGTCTCGTGTACGATGATAAGTGGAGCTGCGAAAAAAATTATATTATAAAATAAATAAATTTATTTTTGCGTTGCAAAGACCGACCACAGGACCTTTATAGGTCCTGTGGTCAGTGACCAATTAGATAAAAAAAAAAGAGTTACTAAGTCATTAAAATCATTGAAATTTATTATTTCGTTTTCGTTTAGGGTGAATAAGAAAGAGCAAAGGACCCAAAGCACTACCTTGCGGGACTCTATACTGTATTACTTTGAAATCGCATTTCCATTTCTACTTTTGCTGTAATGTATTTTTTACATGAATTGAAGTCAGCTGAGTCCTACCTTTTTTAATATCATTTTATAGTTTTATGTATTACCTCCTTATGATATAATGGATAGACTTTGTCAAGGTAACTGGCATAACTTCAAAAGCTTTTCTCAGATAAATAACGCACACACACGCACACACTCAACATAGCCCCGCACTAGGCAAGCCCTGTGTCGCGGGTGCCATGGTCACACACGTGAGAGTCAGAATGGCGGGTGTACCTTAACGGCTCCTGACAAATTTGGTATCAAAAAAATGTATCTAATTTGTACTATTTAGTACCTCTGTTTAAAAAATTTGTACCTCCATCAGAACGAAGTTATAGCAATATCACAGGTACACCCGCCGTATTGACTGTCAATATGGCGGGTGTATCTCGGATTACTAGTATTTATTTAATAACTATAAAACTTCTTATTCAAAAAATTTGTACCGTAATAGTACTCTGAAATAAAGGAAACTCCAGCTCGACCCGCTGGAGTTTCTGAGAAATAAGACAAAATATGTTGAGATTTCAGAGCGCCGCCCGTGTGCATCTTAACGAATTCTGACATATTTGGTACCAAAAAAATTTATACTATTTAGTACTTATTCTTAAAAAATTTGTACCTCTATCATAACTAAGTTACAGCGAAATCGAAATTGTACATTTTTTCGTAATTTTTTAAAATAAATTTCCGCTTATTATTTGGGTACCTAGGCAAAGTTCCACCATACAGCCTCTTCATATGTCAGTATTTTTCCTTGTTTTGATGGAAAAGGTAACAAGCGCCTGTTCTTATATAGTTTATTTTATATGTAATGAAGGGCAATTAAATATCATCAATGCCATTTAATTGTGTAGGACAGGATAATCGTAGTTTGATATACATTAAATATTCTCACTAGAATACGTATTTCAATATGTTATTATATTAATAATAAATAAAGTTAGGAAGGGGCGGAGAGTGACGATAATCGTTACTTATTTAGCAGTGCTTTGGTAAAAGGTCCGTCATCTACTGCATTTTTACATGGCACCATTAGAATTAGTTTAAAATCCAACTTCGACTTCCTAGGCCAGTTTAGTCCTACGATGCAGTAAAACTATTTCCGGAAATCCCGAATTCGAAAAGTAGTAATCAATTAATTTTTGGTAGTTTTAACAACTTTATGTCGCTTCTTGTAGCTATATTGTACACAATATGTACATGTATCTATATATGTGGAACACCTTTTTCCGACCATTGCATGAAATAAACTATATTAAGTTAATGTAACCTTTTCAATCAAAACAAGGAAAGATACTGACATATGAAGAGGCTGAATGGTGGAACCTTTGCCTAGGTACCCAAATAAATGGCGGAAATTTATTAAAAAAACAATTACGAAAATATTTACAATTTTGGTACCAAATATTATGTCAGGATTCGTTAAAATGCACACGGCACTTTGAAATCTCAACATATTTTGTCTAATTTTTCTGAAACTAACCAGCAGATCGAGCTGGAGTTTCCTTTACTTCGGAGTACTATTAAGGTACAAATTTTGAGAATAAGAAGTTTTTGTAGTTATTTCTTCTTTCTTTCTTCGTTCTGATGGAGGTACAAATTTTTTAAACAGAGGTACTAAATAGTGCAAATTAGATACATTTTTTGATACCAAATTTGTTAGGATCCGTTAAGGTACCTACACCCGCCATCTTGATTGTCACGACACACACATAGACAACCACAAATTACACCCAAACTCACGAGAGAAATAAATGTAGGCCATACAAATATTTCTCCCGGCCCGGGAATCGAACCTGGGACCTCTGCGTGGCTGTCCGGCATGGTAACCGTTCGACCACGGATGCAGTAAAAAAAATAGATTATACTAAGGTGATGATTTACATTTTGATAGTTAACATGGTCCATAAGACGTAGTGGTTGATGTCATCCTACATTTAAATTTTATACAAAGCCAAATTACGATGTACCTGATGGGCCGCCTCGTCTTGGACGGGCTTTGTGCGTGGCAGCTCCGTCTCCATGAGTTCGTTCAAACACTCTGCAGGCAGTTCGTCCAGGAACTGGTACGGGTCGTCTGGCATGACACAAAGTTTTAGGGTATATCTCAATAACAGTGAAAAAGCTCGAAGACAATGACACAAGAAAGTAGTTAAAGTGCGAGGTACTTGAGACTAGGTGTGCATAAATTTTTATTTCATTGTAGTGCTATGTCATCTCTCTCCTCACACGCACACACAATCATGTTTCAAAATAGAAATACTGCAAGTGACAAATTATGTCACACATACATAACGCACACATGCACGTACACACAAGCACGCGCGACTGCGTAATGCTCACTAAATAATATATGCCACTCTATTTTGTTTGAATAAGCAAAAGCAACTCATCTAAAATGAAATAAATATGTAAATTTTAGATAAAGATACTATGCCTGTTCTGAATGCTGGTAATGACAAAAGTCTTTATTACAAACAACTATAGTGTGGCCCCGTTTATCATTCAAGAGTTGATTGAGATGTTGAAAGACACCTAGTTTTTATTCAAAACACGTCTCTATGATTATAACAAACCATTGAAGTTTGCAATTAATTATCTACCTTCACAAACAGACAATACCACATCCTTCTCTTTGAAGAAGTCATCCCAAATTTTTTCCTCCTGTTGCTTGGTGCGTTCCCTTCGTCTAGCTTTCCATGCGCGTGACAACTCACCACTCTCAACGTACTGTAAACAATTAAATGCATTAACCGGTTAGAATAAACCTTCCCTCTACTCATTGTCGTTTATATTAGGGGTTAAAGTATGAAATTGCCGTTTTATTGCAATAGGTTCTTTGAATTTTCATAGAATCTTCATGGTTTGAGGTTTTCGAATGAAACTTTTTTCAAATGGTTTCTGTGATTTTTTTTTTAATTTGAAACATTTGAATATCGACTTTCAATTGTTTTTGTTATTCAATTTAGACGAGAAAGATGGATACTGCGAAAATTCGAGTGATTTTTGAATACGAGTTCCGACGCGGAACTAACGCGGCAGAAACAGCCCGCAATATCAATGCTGCGTTTGGAGAGGGGTCTACTAATGAACGCACCGTGCGATTTTGGTTTAAACGCTTTCGTGATGGAAATTTCGACTTAAAGAACGAGCCACGAGGAAGACCGCCCACACAGGTGAATAACGATGAATTAAGAGAGATAGTGGAAGCCGATCCTAGTCAAACTACCCAGGAATTAGCGGCATGGTTTAACGTTACCTTACCCACAATATTGACTCACTTGCGTCAAATCAATAAAATAAAAAAATACGAAAAATGGGTGCCTCATGATTTGACTGATCTGCAGAAAGAAGCGCGTGTTGAAACTTGTGTTGCCTTGTTGAACCGGTACAGAAATGAAGGAATATTGGATCGAATTGTAACATGTGATGAAAAGTGGATTCTTTATGATAACCGGAAAAGAAAAATGCAATGGCTGACCCCAGGTCAAATGCCACAACAGTGTCCTAAAGCAAAACTTACCAATAAAAAGGTAATGGTAACTGTTTGGTGGTCTCAGCATGGTGTTATTCACTATAGTTTTCTCCGATCTGGTCAAGCAATAACGGCAGATGTCTATTGTGCCGAACTCCGAACCATGTTGACAAAACTAGCAGTAAAACAGCCCCGACTCATGAATCGATCTTCACCATTATTGCTCCACGAGAACGCGAGACCTCGCACAGCACGAGAAACCATTTTGACCCTTCAGGAACTGCAGTTAGAAACCATTCGTCATCCTCCGTATTCACCAGACCTTGCTCCAACGGACTACCATTTTTTTCGTGATTTGGACAATTATCTACGTGACAAGAAGTTTTTTTCACAGGAGGCAGTACAAAATGCTTTCACACAGTTTGTGCAGTCTAGATCGTCGGAGTTCTATCGCAAAGGCATTAATAACCTTCCCATTAGATGGCAGCAATGTATAGATAATAATGGCAACTATTTTGATTAAATAAATTTGTTAAAAATTTAAAAAATAAACAATTTAGATTTTCAGTACAAATCGGCAATTTCATACTTTAACCCCTATTATATAACGTGTTTAATTTGCCAAAGTGATTCCATTATAGCGTACATCTTAATACACAGTCCACTCGCCAATAATCAAGATCACACCAAGCTTGACATTTTGGACTTATTGTAAGCGGTTTAGACATTGACTTACAAATAAATGGACGACGGGTCTAATACAAAAACCACGAAAAAAATGTCCCAAGTCAACCTATTCGAAATTTAAATTGTAATGTCATCGCAGTATCGCGCTGTCAGTAGAACAAATGAAGACTAAAGCGGAGTGTCGCGCTCTGTATACGATTTTAGCGCCTTACAAGTGCGGACACTTTTTAGCGCGGACCCGACGTCCATATAATTGTAAGTCAATGGGTTTAGAGTTGAATTTATATCTCCAAAATCCTAAGTGCAAAGCTTGATATGTTCTTGACCCTGTAGGTACCAATAGATATTTTTGCTCCTGGCCAACGACGACTGTATAGAATACAATGACTCGACGACAAAAATCATTTAAGTTACCCTTAAAAAGTCACGGGTAATATTATTGGTTAGAAGTTATGGCCGCGTAAGCATGCAAAATAAAAGTGTGGCACATGTTTTAACATAAAATTGAATTATACAGTAACTTAATCTTGTTAACTGTTCATTAGTATAACTTTACCTACTGCTAGCTTTTATAATGGCGTTTTTCTTAAGCAGTTATTTGCGGAATGTTTGATAACTGAAATTAGGTTATTATCGGGGACCTCGATGACACGCCATAAAGCCATCAGTACAGTTGGCATCGAGCCACGGGTGAAGAGTGACAGAAGCGAGCCCGTGAGTCAGCGCTCAGCGGTACGCGGAACCTGTGTGCGGCGGCGCGATCGATAGACACTGCACCCCACCCCGTCTGCACCTGCCCCGGCCCGGCCCGGCCACCGTACCTCCAGCGAGCCGTCCGCTGCACGACAAACAACCACACCACGAAAAAATCCTTAAAAAATCAGTAAAACCAGTGCTTTTATCAAGAGTCAATTTCGTCACTTATGTACTAACAATTTACCAGTTCAAGGTCACGTCGAACGTTGACCCCTGACAAGACTAGGAATAACATCTACCTCATACCGAACTACGGCAATCCGCGGTGCTTATTATGTTTATCGTATTGCGACGTGAAATTTATTTTTAATAATTACGCGGACACAAGGTCGTCTTAAATTCTCTTGTGCACAAATGGTGGATCTCTATCATTGCAAGTTCGCGCGTGCTCTAAGGTGGTTCGCAACAAAGGACGTTGCGCTAATTAGTATACCCTGATTTCGCTGCGAAAGTTCCTTTTGTGCCTTTTATTTCTGCAATGGCATCAAAAGTCCTTGTTCCAGCTGCACCTTTTACTAAACTGCAAGTAAGTTACAGTTTTTACTATTCTTGCGGATATTCATTGTATCCAAGTACTTGTTGTCTTTCTATCATTTCGAGTTTGTAATCAAAGATCTGTGTTTCCTTATTTTTCATAATAGTCAAGTAGATACTACAACTGAAATGTAGTATAACCCGGTTAAGCTACTCATTACCCTAAACAAAGAACTCGGTAGCGGTCACTGACATATCGGAAATGTCATTATATTAATACATCGTAGCTTATTAGTATAAAAAAACCTTCAATAGGGGACTTAAAATAGAACCGATTTTAGCAATTGATTTTGTGCCAAGTCAAGTAACTTCTCATGTATATACCGTTCCAGCTAGCTCACCTCCGTTTACATGTTATAATGCAATTACAAAGGGATTACACATTAAAGAACAGTAACTACGTGTGCACTTTTAGTTTCTTGGCATTATAATTTATTATTCAGACTAGATCCGGATATGAAATATTGGACTCATTAATATTGTTTTTGTTATGTGGGTTTTTATGCATTATTCATATTTTTCAGGTAAAGAAGTCATCTTCTGAACAAGGTGGAAGCAACATCATCATCAGTAGTGGAGATGCAACCGCCAGAATCGCTCATTTGGAGCACAGTGTACGTTTCCTTCAAGAACAGCATCGGTTGATGTTGAGCGGTCTCCATGCAGAGATCGAAGCCCTTAGGGAGCGAAATCGAGGTCAGGGCAGTTTTTAGTTTGACGAAAATTTAATATCTAAGAATAACGACAGACAATGAGACGACATAACATGTCTGTCTTCTTTAGGACTATGTAATTAGGTGATTAAAATTTTGCATCGTTCTGAATAACTGGTGAAGCGTGTTTTGTACTGCACAATACACTTACGTCATCTGGAATCATTAAATCCAACGTGGGACGTTACAATGTAAATAAACAAACGTTACTAAATCTACATACATATATACGATTTCTCGTTTTCCTCTGATATTTCGTAGCAGTATACGCTTCTTGGCCACGGGTTGACATTGATTAAGGGACTACCACACTTATTTATCAGCTTGAGCTAGTCAGAATCCGCTACCGCTCGGATCGCCCACTGAAACGCACATCTTTTTTGCTTTTATTACATGAACATGAAGGTTTTTCTGACCGGCTGAATCGTATTAGATTCAGTGGTGATAAGTGTGATAACTCCCTAATTTAGTTAATAACCACGATATTCTTAAAATCTAGGTTTCCATAGTTTTATTTTTTTGGGAAGACAAAGCATTGAACACTGCAATTAAAAATTTGTTACAGATTTGCAATTCCAACTCATATTCAACAAAGAATCGACACCGAAAATTCCTCCTGCTCCAGAAGATAACGTTGAGTCTAATGAGGTAAATTGCTATTTATAGTATATAAACAACTAAACACACACGAAAAAAAACGATAGCGATTTTGCCTTCTTACTCTCGCGCAGCTGCAATGGAGTGACTCATCTGCGATTTCACTTGTATCGCTGTAAATTGTTTTATTGCTGTCGGTTAAGGTGGTGTTGTTTACTTGCAAGAATTAGTACGTCCCACGCGTAAATAATGGGATGGGATGGGCAAGCAAGTTGCGACAACGGGCCTCTAGTCTATAACTATATTTGTACAGATATATGTCAGTGTGGTGTGATTTAATGAGGACGTTTTGCAAGCGCAACGTACGTTTTTGACGATCAGGAAGCGCTGCGACGCGAAGTCGCCCGGCAAGAACGCGAAGCCGCCGCCGCGCGGGGCGAAGCGCGCAGTGCCGAAGCGAGGGCTCTCCAGCTGCAGAGGCTCGTCGACGCCCAAGCCGAGTACGTGTCACGCCACACGAAGTAGCCGAGCCCGGCCCCCGAAGGGTCGGTCGACGCAGAACGACGTTTTGCAGGAAGTTGCGCGAGCTCGAGCTGCAAGCGCGCGGCGGCGAGCGCGAGGGCCCCGGGGCGGCGGACGCCGACGAGTCGCGCGCGGAGCTGCGCGCGCGCCTGGCCGAGGCCGAGCGGCTCGTGCGGCGCCTGCGCGCGGACGCCGACCGCCAGCGCAGAGAGGTACTCGCCGAGGCGGCCGACGGCGTCACCAACCTCTTGTTTGACGGCGCGCACGCAAGACAAGCACACGTATGTCCCGCACGAGATTCGCCACTTACAGTGCGACAAGGACCGTGACGAACGACAGCGGTCCACGTTTAAGCGCTAGTCGACAGAGTGCGAGCTCTGTCACGTATGACCTTCTCGCCCGCGTTCAGACTTAGCCTTGTCGGATTGTGTTTGCCGCTATGGCGAGTCTACGCTAGGAGCAGAGACGCAGACTTCGGCGGTTCCGTTACGCGAGACGAACAGGTAAGATAGACAATAAAAGCATTTATTAATTATTAAGCACTCCCCAACTGCGACGTCTGTATGTGGTAAGTGTTACGATGATATTACTGCAGTTTGAATTTTTGACGCCCTTTTCTGTTACGCAGATTTTGTGGATCTGTTGTACCTTCGTTGATAACCCGTTTGGATGCCGCACATACAGTATAATAAATCTCTATGAAAACTTTTATGCTCTGGCCACATAAAGGCGGCTGCGGAATCCTGCCGCACTGAAACGCGTTTCAGTGTAGCAGGGTTCATATAAACTCATACATTACAAAAATTACCACGGCCGGAACGCTTCCGCGGCCGCCAGAGCATTAATGTGAACACGCAAAGACGATCGAACAAATCCGCTTGATAGGAAAAGGGCTTTTCACCTCTTACCCCTTTTACGGTAGGTCGTCAGTTTAATTATCTGTTTAATTGTGATTTGATTACGCACCATAGTTTTAATGTGTGTACTTTTGAAATTTATTTTAAAATAAAAAGTTGCACTCTAATTAAGTAGATGAGCTGTATTGTAGTTACAATTCAATGTCATTCGTTCATTCATTCGACTTAACTATCCCGCCTAAATTGAAACAACAATTAAATTGTTTCAAAATTGAATAAAATAATTTTATACTATCTGTCACAGGAGATAACTAGAATTCGTGTTTATAGCGTTAAAAACAGTGCAAAATTGTTACAGTTGCAATGTATGAAGAACTCCTTGCACGCAAGTCTTCGCGCTAGCGGTGTAGAAGGTTATTACCAGAGCAACTACCACTTTCCACCTGTTCACGCACCTGAATTTTGGAGAGAACCACTTCGAGAGTAAGTTGTTTTATTACAAACATAATTTATGAATTGGACTCTTGTTTTTGGACTCCTCGGGCCTTTTTTTCTCATTACAACCA